>NW_006924139.1:6344-8460 GCF_000298275.1 Orycteropus afer afer
GCAAGGAATGTAAGATTGGATCAGTCTGAGTTTATTGATTTAGGCCCACCAAGTACGGATTCTTCATTCAATGTTTCAGCTCCAGAGATTAGGAAAGGATCTAATAGTTCATTTGGTTGGCTTCCTGGAGAATGGATTATTGGGTGGCCTACCTTAAGTCAAATTGAAGTACCAGACCTGTCTTGGTATAATGAAAAAGACGGTATCCAGAGGCTTAGGGAAATTGGCCTGTTAGAATGGATTTATCAGATTAGACCCCTAGAGCCAGAAATAGAGAGTCCAGAAAACATGTCTTTCACCAGTATAGTGAAGAATAAATTTTTGAAGGGAGCTCTAGCACCCTTGAAGACTGCTGTGATTGCTGTTTTATGTAAACCTCATTTGACAGGGGGAACTGCCCTAATTGAACTAAGACACTTAACTATGATGAGGCTGATCAGACTCCATGGTAGGAAGGACCAAGTGGCAGCAGTTATTGACAAAGGCAAGGCGGGCGTGGTTACCATAATTTACAGCAAAGTCAGAGGAGTAATCAGAATAGTCTGACTTGTGTGGAATTATGGCATTGGCTACTTGCTCATGGTGTCCTAGTAGTGAAATACATGGCAAGCCTACTAAATATTTACTTAATCTGTATAAACAAAAGAATTCTAGATCACATGAACAGCAACCTAGATTGAATCACCAGAATACAGAGTCACGAACTCTCTATAAATTCCCAGACTTGAGTCAGTTTACACACCCACAACCACTTGAATGAAGGGGTGGCCAGGTCCCTTTGAGGAAGGACCCCACTACATTGCCAAAAATCTATAATGTCAATCTTTCTACCAGCCTTCCCCAAAGGGATTTGAGGCCATTTACAAGAGTTACTGTTCACTGTGGAAAAGGAAATAATCAGACTTCTCGGGACAATGGCTCAGAACTGACACTAATTCCAAGACACCCTAAGCATCACTGTGGCCCACCAGTCAGAGTAGGGGCATAGGGAGGTCAAGTTATTGATGGAGCCTTAGCTGTGTCTCACAGTGGGTCCAGATGGTCTCCGAAGCCATCCTGTAGTGATTTCCCCAGTGCCAGAATGCATAATTGGAATAGATATACTCAGCAATTGGCAGAATTCCCACATTGGGCCCCTGACATGTGGAGTAGGGCTATTATGGTAGGAAAAGCCAAATGTAAGCCATTAGAACTGCTTCTACCTACAAAAATAGTAAATCAAAAGCAGTACCACATCCCTGGAGGGGCTGCTGAAATTACTGCCACCATCAAGGACTTGAAGGATGCAGTGGTGGTGATTCCCACCACATCCCCATTTAATTCATCTATTTGGGCTGTGCAAAAAACAGATGTATCTTGGAGAATGACAGTAGATTATTAGATTATCGTAAACTTAATTGGGTGGTGACTCCAACTGCACCTGCCGTTCCTGATGTGGTTTCATTGCTTGAGCAAATTAGTACATCTCCTGGTACTTGGTATTCATCTATTGATCTGGCCAATGCCTTTTTCTCAATAGCAATTTCAAAAGACCATCGGAAGCAGTTTGCCTTCAGCTGGCAAGGCCCAACACTATACTTTTACAGTCCTTCCTCAAAGGTATATCAACTCCCCAGCACTATATCATAATTTAATCAGTAGAGATGTTGATCATCTTCCCCTTCCACAAGACATCACACTGGTCCATTATATTCATGACATTATGCTGATAAGACCTAGTAAAGAAGAAGTATCAATGACTCTAGACTTATTGCTGAGACATATGTGTGCTAGAGGTTGGGAAAATTAACCCAACAAAAATTCAGGCGCCTTCCACCTCAGTGAAATTTCTAGGGCTCCAATGGTGTGGGGCATGTCGAGATACTCCTACTCAAGTGAAGGATAAGTTATTATATCTGGCTTCCCCCACAACTAAAAAGGAGGCACAACATCTGGTGAGCCTCTTTGGATTTTGGAGGCAAGATATCCCTCATTTGGGTGTGTTGCTGCAGACTATTTATCAAGTGACTCGCAAAGCTGCTAGTTTTGAGTGGGGCCCAGAACAACAGAAGGCTCTGCAACAGGTTCAGAGTGTAGTGCAGGCTGCTCTGCCAGTGCCACTTGGGCCATATGATCC
>NW_006924139.1:9028-10269 GCF_000298275.1 Orycteropus afer afer
GTGAAGGGAAATCCTCCCAATGGGCAGAACTTTGAGCCATGCATATGGCTGTTCACTTTGCATGGAACAAGAAATGGCCAGATGTCTGATTATATATGCATTCATGGGCTGTGGTTAATGGCTTGGCTGGATGGTCTGGGATTTGGAAGAAGCATGATTGTAAGATTGGTGATAAGGATGTATGGGGAAGAGGCATGTGGATAGATCTCTCTAAATGGACCAAAGGAGTACAGTATTTATGTCTCATGTGAATGCCCACCAAAAGGTGACCTCGGCAGAGGAGGACTTTAACAATCACATGGATAGGATGACACATTCAGTGGAAACCAGCCATCTTTTTCCCCAGCTACTCCTGTCATTGCTCAATGGGCTCATTAACAAAGTGGCCATGGTGGCAGGGATGGAGGTTATGCATGGGCTTAGCAACATGTACTACCACTTACCAAGGTTCATTTGGCTACCACCACTGCTGAGTGCCCAATCTGCCAGCAGCAGAGACCAACGCTGAGTCCGCGGTATGGAACCATTCCTCAGGGTGATCAGCCAGCAACATGGTGAAAGGTTGATTACATTGGACCACTTTCATCATGGAAAGGACAGCGTTTTGTTCTTATTGGAATAGATACTTATTCTGGATATGGATTCACCTTCCCTGCATGCACTGCTTCTGCCAAAACTACCATCCGTGGACTTACAGAATGCCTTATCTACTGTCATGGTATCCCACACAGCATTGCTTCAGATCAAGGAACTCACATCACAACAAATGAAGTGAGGCAATGGGTCCATGCTCATGGAATTCACTGGTCCTACCATGTTCTCCATCATCTTGAAACAGCTGGCTTGATAGAACGATGGAATGTCCTCCTGAAAACACAATTATGGCACCAGCTAGGTGGCAATACCTTGAAGGGCTGGGGCAATGTTCTCCAGGAGGCTGTATACATTCTAAACCAGTGTCCAGTATATGGTTCTGTTTCTCCAATAGCCAAGATTGATGGGTCCAGGATCCAAGGAGTGGAAACAGGAGTGGTACCTACCACTCAGTATTATCCCTACTCACCCACTCAAAAAATTTTTGCTTCCTGTCCCTGCTACCCTATGCTCTGTGGGTTTGGAGATCTTAGTCCCAAAGGGAGGAACACTCCCACCTGGAGACACAATACTGATTGCACTGCACTGGAAATTAAGAATGCTACCTGGCCATTTTGGCTTACTCATGTCTCTGGATCAACAGACAA
>NW_006924139.1:12025-13353 GCF_000298275.1 Orycteropus afer afer
AAATCTTCTGTTCATCTCTTCTATCTTGTCATTTCTTCAATTTGCTTTAGCTAATAACCTCCATTCCAGGACAAGTTTCAGAGCCTATTCTGACATGCATTGTGATCTTTTTTACTTTTCTTTTCTTTTCTTTTTTTTTTTTAATGACCTTTTGCTTTCTTCTTGTATCATATTTTGATGTCATTCCACAATTCCTCTGGTTTTCAGTCATTGGGTTCAATACATTAAATATATTCTTTAGATGGTCTCTAAATTCAGGAGGGATAGAATCAAGGTCATATTTTGGCTCTTGTGGGCTAGTTTTTATTGTCTTCAACTTAAACTTGAACTTTCTTATGTGCAGTTAAGACTGGGCCCAGATTGGTAGACATGTAGCTCATGGTTGCTTGGCTGCTTGGCTTAGGGGCAGCTTTATGTTAAGGCTGGGCCCCAGGTAGGTGGGCATAAAGCAGTTATGAACAACTAAGGGAGGCAAACTTCTCTGTCAGTTTATTGTCCTGTGGTGGATCACATGTTGCTCTGAGGCTGGAGGCCACACCACCAGTGTGGCAAAATGCCAGCAGGGTTACCCATAGTAGACATTTTTCAGCAGAGCTTCCAGGCTAAGACAGACTCGGAAGAAGGAAGATGCTTCTCAAAGAATTGGCCAGTGAAAACCTTATGAATAGCAGTGAAACAATGTCTGATGTATTACTGGAAAACTTTATGAATAGCCCTGAAATATTGTCTGATATAGTGCCAGAAGATGAGCCCATCAGGTTGGAAGGCACTCAAAATATGACTGGGGAACAGCTGACTTCTCAGAGTAGAAATGACCTTAATGATATGGATGGAGTAAAGCTTTCGAGACCTCCACTGGCTGATGTGGCACAACTCAAAATAAGTAGATACAGATGTAAATATCCCTTAATAATCAGAACATGGAATATACAAAGTAAGAATCTAGGAAGATTGGAAGTTGTCAAAAATTAAATGGAATGCATACAAATTGATATCCTAGGCATTAGTGAGATGAAATGGACTGGTTTTGGGCATTCTGAATCAGACAACAATATGATCTACTACACTGGGAATGACAAATTGAAGAGGAATGCTGTAGCATTCATCATCAAAAAGACTGTTTCAAAACCTGTCCTGAAGTATGGTACTGTCAGTGATAGGATAATATCCATACTCCTACAAGGAAGACCAGTTAATACTACTATTATTCAAATTTATGCACCAACCACCAAAGCCAATGATGAGGAAATTGAACATGTCTACCAACTTCTGCAGTCTGAAATTGACCAAATATGCAATCAAGATGTGTCAATGATCACTGGTGACTG
>NW_006924139.1:13579-14956 GCF_000298275.1 Orycteropus afer afer
TATCTTCAGCCAAAACAAGGAGCTGAGTGTGGAACAGACCATCAACTGCTCATATTCATACTCAAGTTGAAGCTGAAGACAATTAAAACAAGTCTGCAAGAGCCAAAAATGTGACCTTGATAATATCCCTCCTGAATTTAGAGACCATCTAAATAACAGATTTGATAAATTGAACAGCAATGACCAAAAACCAGAGGAACTGTGGGATGACATCAAGAATATTGCACATGAAGAAAGCAAGAGGTCATTAAAAAGACAAGGAAGGTAGAAGAGAGAAAAATGGATGTCAGAAGAGTCTCTGAAACTTGCCCTTGAGTGGAGAGTAGCTAAAGCAAATGGAAGAAATGACAAGATAAAAGAGCTGAACAGAAGATTTGAAAGAGCAGCTCAAGAAGACAAAGCCAATATTATAATGAAATGTGCAAAGAACTGCAGTTAGAAAGCCAAAAGGAAGAACACACTTGGCATTTCTCAAGCAGAAAGAACTGTAGGAAAAATTTAACCCTCAAGTGGCAACACTGAAAGATTCTATGGGCAATATATTGAACAATGCAGGAAACATCAAAAGAAGATGGAAGAAATACACAAAATCACTGTACCCAAAAAAATTAGTCAATGTTCATCCATTTCAGGAAGTGGCAGATGATCAAGAACCAAAGGTATTGAAGGAAGAAGTTGAAGCTGCACTGAAGGAAGTGGCGAAGAACAAGGCTCCAGGAATTTATGGAATATCCATTGAGATGTTTCAACAAATGGATGCCATGCTGGAGGCACTCACTCAGCTACTCAAAGAGATTTGGTAGACAGCTACCTGGTCAACTGACTGGAAAAGATCCTTATTTTTACCCAAAGGAAGGTGATCCAACAGAATGTTTCAATTACCAAACAGTATCATTAATATCACACACAAGTAAAATCTTACTGAAGATAATTCAAAAATGGTTGCAGCAGTATATTGACAAAGAGCTTCCAGAAATTAAAGTTGGATTTAGAATAGGACATGGAATGAGGGACATCACTGCTGATGTCAGATGGATCTTAGCAGAAATCAAAGAATACCAGAAAGATGTTTATTTATATTTATTGACTATGCAAAAGCATTCAATTGTGAGGATCATAACAAATTATGGATAACATTCAGAAGAGTGGGAATTCCAGAACACTCGACTATACTCATGAGGAACCTGTACGTAGATCAGGAGGCTGTCATTCGAACATAACAAGGAGATATTGCTTGTTTAAAATCAACAAAGAAGTGTGTCAGGGTCGTATCCTTTCACCATACTTACTCAATTTGTATGCCGATCAAATAATCCAAGAAGCTGGATTATATGAACAAAACCGTGGCATCAGAATGGGAGGAAGATTTATTAACAA
>NW_006924139.1:15121-15671 GCF_000298275.1 Orycteropus afer afer
GAAAAGATTGACGCTGTCAAGAACTTCATATTACTTGGTTCTACAATGAACACCAATGGAAGCAGCATTCAAGACATCAGATGACATATTGTATTGGGAAAATCTGTTGCAAAAGACTTCTTTCAAGTGATGAAGAGCAAAGATATCTCCTTGAAGACTAAGGTGCACCTAACCCAAGCCATGGTATTTTCAATTGCCTCATATGCATGTGAGAGCTGGGCAATGAATAAGGAAGACTGAAGAAGAGTTAGTGCTTTTGAGTTGTGGTGCTGGAAAAAAATGCTAAGAATACCATGGACTGCTAAAAGAACTAACAAATCTGTCCTGGATGAGGTGCAGCCGGAATGTTCCTTGGAAGCAAAAATGACCAGACTTCATCTCACCTACTTTGGTCATGTTGTCAGAAGAAACCATTCCGTGGAGGAGGGTATCATGCTTTCTAAAGTGGAGGGTCAAAAAAAAAAAAGGGGAATACCCTCAATGAGATAGATTGACACAGTGGCTGCAATGATGGGCTCAGGTATAGCAAGGATCATAAGGCTGGACACCG
>NW_006924140.1:0-1231 GCF_000298275.1 Orycteropus afer afer
ATATTTTATTTTCATAATGGTTAAATATATCAACAAAAGTTTGAGAAATTATGTTCAAATCTATATTGCAACAACATTTGTCATATTAAAAATATATGTAACAGGAAACTATTAAATATAAAAATAAATGAAATATTTAGACTATTATAACATGAAACTTTTAGACATGGTTACTTAAGAACAGGGTAATAAGTAGTACAGCCAGGGAACAGATGCAGCTGTTGATGTCGATACATAAGGATGAATGCAGATGTTGTTACATGCCATCAAGTCAGACCTGACTCATAGCGACCCCTCCTTGAGTTTCTGAGGCAGTGTAACTACAGAAGTAGATTGCCCAACCTTCCTTCCAAAGAGTGGCTGGTGGGTTTTAACCGCCAGCCTTCTGATTAGCAGTCAAGTGCCTTATGTACTATGCTACCAGAGCTCCCAATAGTAGTCCTGAAGTCAAAGTTTGATCATCTAAGTGACCGTTGCTAGGCCATTTACATACATACTTACATACAGTTCTTTGCCAACCCCTAAATTAAAGAGAAAAGTAAGCTTAGAAGGTTTCTTCTCAATCTAAGCTGATGGTAAAAAAAAAAAATTAGGCTATGGTAAAGTCAATCATTAGCTCCAAAGTATTATCTTCTTTCCTGAGGAAAGATCCCTAACAAGTCTACGTATTCTCATGACCAGCTCTATGGGTAATACACCCCTCTGAACTGGTCTGACAATTAGGAAATATCAGGGTGGTCATCTTTACTGGAGTCGATGAAGCAAATTCATATAAAAGAAGGAAGGAAGGAAAGAAAGGGGGTAAAAAGGTCTATCACTTTGTTTGCTCTATATGCTAATCCACTTAATTACATCTCACACAATGTTTGGTGTCCCAGAGAAAGTGTTTTAACTTTCCATCAAATATATCTTAATACAAAAGACTAAACTATTTTAAACAATAACTGCACAGGTAACAAGTTTCTATATAAAAAAATCTAATGAGGAGAGAGCTTATTATTATTACAGAAATTTCTTATATTGCTTATCATTATTATTATTATGTTGTTGTTGTTATTTGCCGTCGAGTCAGACCCGACTCATAGCAACCCCTCCTTGGGTTTCCAAGGCAGTATCACTACGGAAGTAGTTTGCCCTATCTTCCTTCCGAGAGTGGCTGGTGAGTTTGAACCACCAGCCTTCTGGTTAGCAGTCAAATGCTATAGGCACTATGCTACCAGAGCTCCCAATA
>NW_006924140.1:1628-2146 GCF_000298275.1 Orycteropus afer afer
TATAGTGCTCTATATAACTAGAAGTTTTAGACATATTTTAAAATATTTTTATCTTCTTGACACTTATTTATTTCAGTATTCAAGTAACTAGAATCAAGTTGTAGCTACCAAACCTTACTGACAGACGTTTCTTTCCTGGTCCTGAAGATTCCAGACTGTGTATAGTATAGAATCAGACATTTTATACCGTAATTTAAGCTCTTTGGGACTGGGTCCTGTATGTTCCCAACCCAATTATTTCTCTGTATGGAGTAGCAAAATAAATAATTAAAAATAATCCCTCTGGCATTGCAACTTAAACAAACCCAATACCCTATCTTGGGAAACAATTATGAAAATCCAAATGTGCCTCTTCATCAATTTAATGGTGCATTATGGGAAGCCAGAGTCCCAGTATTATATGCGATTGTCACAGCTCATATCGAAATTCATAAATAACATGAATGTTTCTTAAAAATGTTACTTTCCTATAATATTCCAAAATATCCCAAGTGGCTACAGATCACAGTGTCTAAAGC
>NW_006924140.1:2707-3883 GCF_000298275.1 Orycteropus afer afer
ACCACAGCTCCTGAAAATGAAAGATAGGGGCATGGAATTTAGAGACATGTCCCTTTTCAAAAATAACTGGTAAAAAAGTCTTGAATTTTTGATGAAGATGATTCCTGTTTCTATACCCTTGACTCTTCTCTCTGTGTGAGGCACTTAGAATACTCATTCTTTCCTTGTATTTCCTGTGGAGGACATAAGTAATAATCATAAGGTGAAGGAATTTTTGACAACGAGGCCCTTAATACAAAGGGAATGGTGGGATTTCACAAATTAATGCTGGCTGTATATGCTATATAAAGTAAGGGTAACTCAGTTAAACTTTAATTTTAGATAATTAAATTAGATTTTTTTTTTTGGCAAAAGCATGTCCTAAAATGCATGGAAAATACATATATTAAAATAAAAATATGCTTTACCTGAAGTTTAAATTTAAGTGTGTATCCTATATTTTTCTAAAACTGGAGAACATTATATCCAGAAAAACTCAGCATTTTAGGGTTGCAAACTCAACATAATTTTCCTGGAAATTTCCATGACTTAGTGTTATTTTTAAATTAATCTGCTATGAACATCTTCAGTGAGTCTCTTTTAACGAAGACCTCTTACTAGGACTATCATTTCTGAAAAGCTCATCTGTGGTTCAACAAGCAGAAATGTAGGTTCCAGATGTTCCAATAACAAAGGCTTCAAATCTCATGCAACACTTAGAACTCTCAATGTTGTTGTTGTTATTTGCCTTCGAGTCAGACCCGACTTAGGCACTGTGCTACCAGAGCTCCCAGAACACTCAATAGGCCGATATATGTAATAAGATATTCAACGATTTAGGGCAAACAGAAGGCAATATTCCAGACAATTCTCATGATTACAAATACTTTCTTAATATCTTATTTCAGGGTTTCTCAGTCTTGGTGCGATTCACTGTTTGTGCTGGATAATTGCTGGATAATTGGAGTTCTCTTGTGGATGATTCAATGTTTATCATCCTTACTGTCCTCTTCCCAGTAGATTTCAGTAGGACCTTCCCCTCCCAGACTTTTGAATAAAAACAGTCTTCATTTATTTTCCAATTTCCTCCTTTAGGAGACAAGGAGGAGAGCAAAATTACACACAGTGGAGAGCTACTGTCTATTTCCATAATAGAGCAAGATTTTAATGTTTCTGTTGTCTAAATTCAACTACAAA
>NW_006924140.1:4293-4934 GCF_000298275.1 Orycteropus afer afer
GTCTCTAAGATTTCTGTACGGTAGGAAATCATAGCAGTGTGGTCTTTATAATTACTCAACAGATATTTCCTAAGTGTCTTCCATGTCCCTCCTCTCTTTAAGACACATCCACCCACCTAACCATCAACCCACCCCACTGAACACGTTAGGGAAGTCGGGAGAAGTTGCCTTCAGGTCGCTAGCTACTTAGTTACGTCCCTGCCAAGGTGCAAAGCTTCTCATCATATATGTGGATTATAGAACAAGAAATGCTGGACATTTCACTCCTCAGTGTCTCCCAATTAGCTACATCTAGATAGAAATTGTATTACTAGGATTTCTAAAGTTATGGCCAGTATCTCAGGACTCTGATATAAGGAGAAAATGTCTTCTTTTCATAGGAGAATCTCATCGTTGCTTATGATTTATCATCCAGACTCCCCATTCATTCAATAACTCAGATTTACACCACATTCTTGATTATTACTCCACGCTCATGTTTCTTTAGGCTGTATTTTCATTATTTCATATTTACTGTGCTCAATGGTCTCAATAGCAGTTGATCCCACTTTGTGATGTATAAAAACAAATGAGTAAGATGGTTTTCAGTTACGATCCATAAGGCCGGCCTTGGCTTATTTTTGGAAATTGATTGCCAGGCC
>NW_006924140.1:7820-9696 GCF_000298275.1 Orycteropus afer afer
TGACAAATAGGAAACTATTAAATATAAAAACAGATAAACTATTCAAACTGCTATGCAGTGTGATTACAATGGAATATCATAATGCTATTTAAAAATTAAGGTTTAAACATGCTTCACCAAAAACATGGTAACAAGAAGCACAACTGGAGAACAGATTACGTGTTGGTGTAGATGAATAAGCATGAATGCAGATGAGATGTTAAATGTTATCACTTTAATATCAGGCTACCATCCTGAAAGCTACAAATTTTATTCATATTAAAAAAGAAACAAATATAAGTTTCTCAAATTTCACAGAGTACGGTGTGGTGAGTGATTATGTTTTCTGTTCAATGTAAGAGAATTGCAATCCAGACTTTTTGCTGAAAGAAGAGATATAAAGCAGTTGTGGAATTTCCCACCATGCCCTCCCTCCTAAACTCCTAGAAACATGTGCAATGACTACTGAGTAAAGAAAGACAGGATGAGAAGCACCTATAAAGCCTGGTGTTTTATCCCCATTGTGTAATAATTTTAAAGAAATGGGAACCAATATTTGTCCTGAAGTCAGGATTCTATCATCTACCTAACCATAATTACATACATGCATACTAATATACAGCTCTTTGCAACCTCCAAATTAAGGAGAAAAATAAAGTTGGACAAATTTCTTCACAATCTAGGCTGGAAGTATAAAACTGAGCTTTGTCAAAGTGTAAACCATATTTAAAACTGTAGCCTTTGATCTTCAGTAGTAAGCGCTTCAAGTCTGCTTTGCTTTCAGCAAGTGAGGTTGCGTCATTTGTGTGTTGCAGGTTGTTCATGCGTCTTTCTCCAATACTGATGTCACATTCCTCTTCAAACAGTCCAGTTCTCAGATTATTTGCTCAGCGTACATATTGAGTAAGTATGATAAAATGACATAGCCCTGGCACACACGTTTCCCAACATAGAAAACCCTTCTTCTGTTTGAATGACTGTCTCTTGGTTTATGTACATGTTCTCCGTGGGCAAAATTAAGTGTTTTGGAACTCCCATTCTTCACAATGTGATCCGTCATATGTTATGATCCTCACAGTTGATGCCTTTCAATAGTTAATAAAATGCTGGTGAACAACTTTTTAGTGCTGTCTGCTTTCACCCAGCCTCCATCTGTCATCAGCAATGATGTCACTCATTCCATTCTAGGCTCGGCGGAATCTAACTTGAATTGTCCATATGACACACTGACAGACAAGTGGTGGTTTAAAGAGAGGCAAGTGTCATAATGATTAACTCAAGCTATTTGAATGTCACTGTGTAATTAAGTTCTCATGTAAGACATTCTAAACTGACCAAATCTATCAGGTCTGGGAAAAAAAAAAATAAAAGATTTAGGTAAATTAAAAAGGTGTTCATATTTGGCCCACTCAAATTAATGAAAAGGGAAAGCATCTGTAATAACTTTTTGTAATTAAAATATTTTTATAATATTTATATGATTATATTGTAATATAAAGAAAGAATAGTTCTTATGTTGATCATATTTATCCATATTTTAAATAAACTTTAGCACTTTAATCATCATACTTTTTAAGCAAGTCAGATATCAAAGCTAATACTGGTTGATCATTTCTTATAAGGAAAATCTATCAAATTGCCTTCATCTACCATGGAGCAAGTAGAAGACTAAGGAAACCATGACTTTCCCCATTAAGTACAGATATTAACTGTAGGTCACAACCTCTGACCCTACGCCATGTACCCATTCCCATATACCATGTCCTTTGTCAAGGTGTTAACCATATTGAATGCTGTAGTCCTTGATCTTCATCAGTTAGTATAAGGATCAGAGTTTTCAGTACTTCTATTTGATAATTTCTGTGAGGGTTTATAAGAAATTTTTGTCTATAAATTA
>NW_006924140.1:10137-14451 GCF_000298275.1 Orycteropus afer afer
CAATTGTATCTACCATATAAAGTAAAGGAAACCCAGTTAAATTTGAACTTTAAAAACCAAACCAAATTCAATAATTTTTAAGAATATAGGAGGTGAATAGCTTTTATTATGATCTACAAGGTTTTTATTGGCTAATTTTGGGAGGTAGATTGCAAGGTCGTTCTTTACAGTTTGTCTTCATTTATATGCCCCAGTAAGAGCTGTCTGCCATGGCTTATCCTTGTTTTAAATACTGGTGACATAGCTTTCAGCTTCACAGTAATCTACAAACTCCCATGGTAAAGCAAACTCTTTACTTATTATATGAAATTTAATTTTCCTAATAATTTTGTGAAATGATTAGTAATATTGTCTCTATTTATCACATGAGATATTATTTGAAGTACCAGCACATCATAATCTATAATACAAACACTAACAACAAAATGAATAAAGGAAAGAAGAAGAAATAAATAACCAATAGAAAAAAAGATTTGAAAATAGATACACATATGGAATTTTCATGTTGCATGAACTCTTTGACGTAGATGTGTTCTCCATTGTCAAAACACAAAACAAACAACAAACAAAATCAGGAATTTAATTTTCAAAAGAATCATAGTTTCTATTATGGATACCAAAGAAATTATCATGAATTGTCCATGAGATTGTTGAGAATTTCACAGCAAACCAAATGTCTGTGTCTTAACATTGCTGTTCCCACATCTACTTAAAACACTACCAGTTGAAGAAAAGCAAATAAATGGGCTAAAATTTTAAAAATGTACTCAAAGCTTCTCTTGCAAAATGGAAAGGCATATTGAAAAGTGAATCAAAACCAATCATTTCTAAGTGTTTCCAATTATTTCCTCAACTCCAACACTGTAGCTAACCTTAATCACCTCTCTATAACATTCCACTTTGAAATCCTGAACCTGCTAAGAAACTGCTCCTTTGGAAAACATTTTGGAGTCCACCATTTTCCTGAGAGCTTCTTTCACATCCTTGTTCCTCAGGCTGTAGATCAGGGGGTTCACATCAGAATCAAAATAGTGTAGAACACTGTGGCTATCTTGTCTGTGTCCAGACTGTTGCCAGAGCTGGGCCAGCAATAAATGAAAAGTGTGTCCCAAATATTGCATGGTACATATTCTTACTAACATAAAATTATTTATTTATCTGAACTTCACATTTAATTGGATGTCCTGTATTTTTCTAAAACTTAGAAAACCTGTGCCCAGAAAAGTTAGCATCTAAGGGTTGCAAACTCATCACAGTTTTCCAGGGACCTTCCGTGTGCTAGAACTGTTTTAAAATTGTGTGCTATGAATGCCTTCAGTGAGTCTCTGGTAACGAAGACCTCTTGCTCAAACTATCGTATCTGATGACCTCATCTCCAGTTCTGCAAACCAAAATGTGGCTTCTAGATGCCCTGCCATAAACTCCTCAAATCTCATTCAGTGCTCACATCTCTCAATAGCTCTATGTATTAAGCTATTCAAGGATTTAGGACAAATCCAAAGGCAATCTCTCAAATAATGGTCACTACTATAAATACTACCTTGTTTCAGGGTTTCTCAATCTCAGCACAATTGACCTTTCATGTTGGGTCATTGCTATGGGAAGTTGTCTTGTGCATTCTATGATGTTTAGCAGTATCCTTGGTCTCTTCCACTAGATTCCAGTAGTACCTTCTCCTCTCATCTTTACCATAATAATAATAACAATGATAATAAAAACCCCTTTCAGTGCCAAGTATCCTCCTTCTGGGGAGGAAAAGTTTTTGGAGAGGAAAATTAGACATAGAGGACTGTTGCCTATTTCCTTGATTGTGGTAGATTTTAATGTTTCTGCTGTCTAAATTTAACTAAGACTAATGTGCGTAATGGTTCCTGTCCTCCCAAATGATGTTGTTATATGCATTAAATAATGTGTATTGTCTTTGAATCTAGGAAATCTTATACTGAAAATCATCTTTCTTATCATTTCTTCTCCTTTTTTGTTTATTTTTGCCTTCATAATCCACATGAACTAGATTTATTTTCATACTCTAAAATCTTTAGACCCGTTTCTATTCCCCCTCCACTCCAAGGAAGTCCATTGTATTAATTTCAATTCTATTTTATATAAATAAATGCCTATTCTTCCTTACACAACTCTTCCCAAAATTCACAGGACTAGATAGACAATCTTTCGTGTACACTACCAGGACTTTCAGTTCTCCCACTTTCAGAAAATAGTCATTCAGGAAACTGCTATGGAGGTACTAATGTAAGCCTGGCTCTCTGTGGAAATCTTTCTATAAAAATCTTCCTGTTTCCTGAAAAATAAGGTAACAAATGTCTGCAGTGACTAGAAATTCTTGCAAATGACTTTTCTCTTGGAGCTGCCTGAACCCTAAGACTATTCTTACATGGAAAAGGATGCCAATATTTTCTCACAATCTGAAAACAAACCTGTTGGAAGAGGCCGCCCACCTTATGCCTCTGCAGAGTTCCTTTAGGGGAAATATGAAGAGTCTTAGATTTACTTCCATTTCCTGGGACACCAGGACCTAGTAATAATCTGAGTAATAATCATAGGCCACAAAACAAGCAGTGAAAATTAACTATCGCTTTCTGGTGCAAATTTAGTTTCTAAGAAAACCTGAAGGTTAAGAGCAGCCCCTTTAGAAACATTTTTACAAAAATCTTAGCTAAATGTTTAGAAATGACCTCTTTGTATTCCCTGATCATTCCCATAGTCTCCAAAAATTGTTGTATGCTAAGAAATTATAACAGTAGTTGTCTTTATATTTACTCAAAAAGTACTTCTTAAGCGTCTACCATGTCTCTTGTGTCCTTAAAGAACACCCACCTCCTGACCACCAACCTGTGACACTAAGCACATTGTGGAAGTAGAGATGCTGTCTCCAGTTCCCTTGTTAATTCCTTATGCTCGTGCCAAGGTGCAGACAATCTTTTCACATATATTGATTCTAAAGCTTCAAATGTTGGACATTTGATTTCTCACTGTCTCCAAATGTAGCTACATCTGGCTAGAAATATTATTATTAAGGTTTCTAAAGTTATTTCCAGCATCCTGGAATGCTGATATACAGAGAAATCTTATACTGTCCACAGCAGTATCTCATCTTTGCTTCTGATCTATCATAGTTTTCACTAACTCATCCAGAGTCCACATTCCCTTAATGTCCCAGATTTACACCACATTATTGATTATTTTTCTCTATTACCACGGATATTTCTTTAAATCATATTTTTTATTATTTCTTACTTACACTGTTCAATTGTCTTAATAGCAGTTGATCGCACCTGATGATGTATCCAATGTACATGAGTCAGACAGTGGTCTAGTATGATCCATGAGGGTTTCATTGGATAGGTTTTTGGAGGTAAGTGCCAGACTTTTCTTTTTAGTTTGTATTAATCTAAAAGCTCCATTAAAGCCTCTCTGTCATGAGTAATAGTGCTAGCATTTTTAATAACGATGGCATAGCTTCCACAATCCCAGCTATATGCAAATCCCCACATTACAACAAACTGTTTACTTACTATATGCAATTTAATTTTCCTAAGAATTCTGGGAAATACTTGTTAATATTGTCCCATTTTTCTGGTGAGGTACTATTTGAAATTATAACACCACAGAAACTGCAATAACAACAATCAGCAGCAAAAATGAACAAACAAGAAATAAACAACAAATGTAAGTCATGAGTTGAAAAAGAAAAGATTTAAAAGTAAATACACACATGGAATTCTCAGTATATGCATAAATTGTTTGTCAAAAGTGTGTTCTTCATTTCCCAAAACAAAACAAATTAAAAAAAAAAAAAAAAGAAGAAGAAAAATTGAGTTTTGAAAACAAACATCATTTCCATTATGGATACCAGAAGAGTGAGTCATGAATATTCTGTTACATTTTTGAAGTCTGTACAGCAAATTAAATGTCTGTGTTTTAACAGTGTGATTTCTATATCTATCTAAAGCAGTACAAAATGAAGAAAGACAGATAAATTGGATAAAATTTTTGAAATGTCTTTAATCCTCTTGTTAATTGGAAAGGCACAGAAGTAAGTGAGTAAAAGCCTGTCATTCGTAATTTCTCACTATCTTCTCTTCTAAGACTGTAGGCCACCTACTCACCTCTGTATCACATTCCACTTTGAAATCCTGACTCTTACTGCTAAGAGAGTGTTCTCTTAGAAAATATTTTGAAATCCATCATTTTCCTGAGAGCTTGTTTCACATCCTTGTTTCTCAGGCTATAGATCAAGGGGTTCAGCATGGGAATCACAATAGTGTAGAACACTGTGGCTATCTTGTCTGTGTC
>NW_006924140.1:15226-15946 GCF_000298275.1 Orycteropus afer afer
TAGCAGGAAAAGTAAAAAAAGGAAGATTCTCAGCTCTGGTCTCTCTGAAAATCCCAGGAGAATGAACTCTGTCACTATGGTGCAATTTTCCTCCACCATTTTCCACTGTATTTCAGATCTGGGAAAGGAAATTACATTTTTTTTGTCATTCTCCTAGAAGATAACAAGGTTTTATGTTAACTTCACAGACAGAGAATATTGATATGAAGAACAGTTTTTATGAGTAAACTATTTATAAAAAAATTCAATTGTCAAACTCTTAAAATGTTAAAACCTCTATAGATTCCACACATTAAAAAAAAAAAAAATCAAAAGAGACTTAAAGATTCTTAGATTTTATCTACAGAAGACATATTAAAAGGACCTATAGGAGCTCTGGGGATCTCTGGTAGCACAGTGCCTAAGACACTTGACTGCTAATTGGAAGGCTGGCGGCTCAAACCCACTAGCCACTCCTCGGAAGGAAGATGGGGCAATCTACTTCCTTAGTGATACTGCCTCGGAAACCCAAGGAGGGGTCACTATGAGTCTGGTGGACTCCGGTGGACTCCTCGGCACATAACAACAACAATGAGGAACTCTGGGAGCTCTCCTAGCATAGTGCCTAAGGCACTTGACTGCTAACCAGAAGGCTGATGTTTCTAACCCACCAGCCACTCCTCGGAAGGAAGATGGGGCAATCTACTTCCATAGTGATACTGACTCAGAAATCCAAGGAGG
>NW_006924141.1:0-1219 GCF_000298275.1 Orycteropus afer afer
TTTCCCTTTTCTTTGTTGAAGAGGGTCTGTGCAATCCTTCTGCCTAGTCCACCATCTTGCCGGAACCGCATATCACACGTTGTTAATGACTCTTCCTCCAATCCTGATGCTGTATTCTTCTTCGTAATTTCCAGCTTCTCAGATTATTTGCTCAGCATACAAATTGAATAAGTATGGTGAAAAGATACAAGCTTGACAGACTCCATTCCTGATTTTAAACCGTGCAGTGTCCCCTTGATCTATTCAAATGACAGCCTCTTGGTCCATGTACAGGGTCCTCATAAACCTATTTAAGTGTTCTAGAATTCTCATTATTCTCAATGTTATCTATAATTTGTTATGATCCACACTATTACATGTGTTTGCATAGTCAATAAAACACAAGTAAACATCTTTCTGGTATTCTTTGCTTCCAGCCAAGTTCCTTCTTACATCAGCAAGGATATTCCTTGTTCCATGCCCGCTTCTGAATTCAGCTTACTTTTCTGGAATTTGCTAGTCAATATACTTCTATAACTGTTTTTGAATTGTCCTCAGCAAAATTTTACCTAAATGTGATATGAATAATAATTGTTCAATAACTTCCACATTCTATTTAACCTTTTTTTGGAATTGGCATAAATACAGATCCCTTCTAATCAGTTGGGCAGGTGGCTGTCTTCTGAATTTCTTCGTGTTGACAAGTAAATGGCTTCAGCATGAAATATCTCAAAGGGAATTCCATCAGTTCCTGGAGACTTGTTTTTCACCCATTCCTTCAGTTCAGCTTCAGCTTCTTCCTTCAATAGCATTGGTTCTTGGTTATTTTTTACCTATTGAAATAGATGAAAATTGACTTTTTTTGTATGTGTGTCCAGTGACTTTGTATAGTCCTTCCATCTTCTTTTGATGTTTCTGCATCATTCAATATTTTACACATAGAATCTTTCAATATTGCAACTTGAGGCTTGAATTTTTTTCTTCAGTCTTTCAACTTGACCAATGCTAAGCATGTTCTTCCCTTTTGGTTTTCAAGTTACAGATTTTTGCTCATTTTATTGTAATAATTGATTTTGTCTTCTTGAGCTGGTCTTTGAAATCTTCTGCTCAGCTCTTTCATCTTGTCATTTCTTCCATTTGCTTTAGCTACTCTCCACTTCTCCCTCAAGGCCAAGTTTCAGAGTCTCTTCTGACATTCATTTTGGTCTTTTCTTCATTTCCATCTTTTTAATGACCTTTT
>NW_006924141.1:2229-3720 GCF_000298275.1 Orycteropus afer afer
AGCCTTCTGGCTACCAGTCAAATGCATTAGGTACTATGCCACCAGGTATTCTTTGTAGTGTAGAAATATTTTCCTATCACTGACAGCACTGTACTTCGGCATAAATCTTGAAACATTTTTGTGATGATGAATGCCACACCATTCCTCTTTAGTTTGTTATTTCCAGCACAGTAGATCATATGATGTCTGATTCAAAATGGCCCCATAACTGGTTACATAATCAGGTACATAATACGTTACGTAATTGATTATATGGTTCATTTTTGACCACTTCCAATTTTTCTAGATTTATGCTTCGTTACATTCCATGTTTTAGTTATTAATAGATGTTTGCAGTTGTTTCTTACCCTTTGAGTCATTCCAGGTCACCAAATGGAGGTCCCCAAAACTTTACTCCATCCATGTCATTAAGGGTAAATTTACGTTGGGGAGGCAGCTCTCCTCCAGTTGTATTTTGAGTGCCTTCTGAGTTGACAGGCTCATCTTCCTGCACTACATCAATATTTCATGGCTATTCATAAAGTTTTCCAGTAATATGTCATACAGTGTTTTACTGTTATTTGTAAAGTTTTTCTTGAGAAGTGGATGACCTATCTCTTCTTCTGGGTTTATCTTAATCTGGGAGCCTTACTTCTCTAGAGAACCCAAACTAAGAAACTTTCTCATTTTCTTAAGTTTCAGCACAGTCAAGTCTATTTATGCAAAACTAGAACTAACTGAAGAATGCATTAGGCAGTGGAGGGGAATAAAAAAAATAAATAAATAAAGTTTAACAACCAAAATGACTTTAGAATTGTGCTTATGGTCGTACAAAGATAGGGAGCATCTTGGTACTTAGGAAATACATGTAATATATTTGAGTCCATTGCTTCAACTAATGTATAGTGCATTCCAACTCAGGAGAATCATCTTCCAATAGTATATATGACAATGTTCTGTTGTGACTCCTAACATTTTCACCAAGTAATATTGTAATATTCAGAAGTAAATCACCAGTTTTTTGTTTGTTTGTTTGTTTATTTGTTTGTTTTCAGTCTGTCTTAGTCTGGTATCTGCACAGAATTTAAATTTTCCACAATGGGTGACATTAGCATTTGAAATACCTGTGAAATAGCTTCCAGCATCATAGCAACACAGAAGCCACCATAACACTACAAACTAATGTATGGGTAGTGTAATCTACTGCAAACAGGCAATTTAAACTCCTATGTGATCATGCCTTTTTTTCTGTTTGTCTGTTTTATTTTATCATTCTTTAAATTGAAACTCTAAAGGTTTTTAAATTGAAAAAGGGAAGAACAAATGACATAAGGATAAGAGAAAAACACTATAAATTACCTATAAAGAATTCATAATCCCAGGTAAACCACCGGCTTTGTACCAAATTCCTACATGTGTGGTTTCAGTATAAGGCCGTATAAAGATTAAAGATGCATGCAGACTGTAAAACAACTGACCTGGGATTTTAAAAATTGCCAATATCATGAAAGA
>NW_006924141.1:4500-10676 GCF_000298275.1 Orycteropus afer afer
CTACTCGCCAAAGTAGGAGGTGGAACAATGTTTTATATAGTATGTTATGCCAATTGAGCTTGATGTCCCCTGCAACTATGGTCCCAAGCCCACAGGTTCAACTAGTCGGTCCCTCTGGGTAGCAGGCTGTGACTAAACAGTGACCACAACCTTGCCTGTAAGGGGTATTTTAGAGAAAAATATAAATATTTAAATATAGACTTCATATTGGAGAGTGGGAATGTATCATGAAGTTACCTTAGTATGATAACTGTATGGTGGTTAAATAGAAGAATGACCTGACACTTGGGTAATACATTTTTGAGATATTTAAAGGATAAAATGTCATAGTCTCTAGAAATAACTAAAAAGCTTCCCAAAAAAAATTATACATACATATAATATATACATGGGAGCTCTGGTAGCATAGTGGCTAAGGCACTTGACTGCTAACCAGAATGCTAACCCATCAGCCATTCCTTGGAAGGAAGATGGGCAATCTACTTCCGTAGTGATACTGCCTGGGAAACCCAAGGAGGGGTCGCTAAGAGTCAGGTCCAACTCAATGGCACATAACAACAACAGCAATATATACATATATTTCTCTATTGCTACAAAGTATTCAAAAAAAGAAAAAAAAACCTCACTGCTTTCCAGTGGGACCCACCCCATAGAGACCCCTCCTTGGGTTTTCCAGGAGATATCACTACAGAAATAGAGTGCCCAATCTTCCTTCTGACGAGGAGTGGCTGGTGGGTTTGAATCTCCAGCCTTCTGGTTAGCAGTCAAGTGCCTTAGCCACTATGCTACCAGAGCTCCCATTGGTATATGTATGTATGTATGTGTATATATATATATATACACACACATATATATATAGTAGTGTAGTGCCTAAAGCACTTGACTGCTAACCAGAAAGAAGGCTGGTGGTTCAAACCCAACAGCCACTCCACGGAAGGAAGATGAGGCAATCTACTTCCATAGTGATACTGTCTCAGAAACCCAAGGAGGGGTCGCTATGGGTCGGGTCTGACTGGATGGCACATAACAACAACAACAAGAATATATAAAAATTAACTATTAACTTAAATACACTAATATTTCATGTGGTAAACTTGAGGTTACCTTGATGAACTATAAGATTTATACTGAATATATTGCCTGAAATTTGTCAAGGACCTAATAATGCATTAATTCTATATTTTTTCCTCCAATCTGTCGATATAAGTCCTGAGAATGATTTAATCTCCCTTCATCTTATTTGCTTTTTTTTTCTGTAAAATGAGAATAATAAATTTTGTAGTCTATATGACTCCATAATTCTGGAATTCTATGACTCATGTTGCAGCAACATTTAACCTAGAGTAAAATAAATATTAAAATGTTCAAGTGCAAATGGAAAGTTGTTCATTATAATTTTGCTGTTCAGCTTTCTTTGCATAATTTAAGTTTCCAATTTTGATGACTACAAGTGCAAGGAAGTCACATTTAACTTGTGCTTATATTGACCAAAGGACAATTAAAGGCCATTAAAATGACAACATTGGACATGGCATTATTAACTTGAGCATAAACTAGAAAAAATCCAAGTTCTAACAATTTCAAAATAATTTAAATGGGAAAAAAATTATGTATTGAAAGCCATCCTGCTTAGAAGCCAATAAAGTCCAGTCACAGGGTAGAAATAAAGAGAACTGATAATTTATACTAAAGCTAAGTAAGTATTCCTAGATTCCTGAGCAAATAATAAACTCTGAGTTCTAACTGATTTAGGAAGTTTTGTTTCGCTTTAGTTTTAAAGGCTTGTTCTATGAACAACCCACCCCCACCCCCTTATCAAGGGAATTGAAGCTTAGGGAGTTTAAATAGTTCGATTAAGGACATATCTAATTTGGGACAAAATCAGGATTTGTACTCATGTCTTTTTGACTTTAGTTTCTAGGTTTCTTTTAAGTATATTATGTACTACACAAAAGGCTATCAGCATTTATGTTGAAAAGTTTGAAATCTGGTCTATATTTTTACTAACAAATACTCAGAGAGATGTCAGTTTTTTTTTTTTTTTTTTCTTATATAAACTGAGGATAATAAATCCTCCATTAGGTATCATTTGTAGAGTTAAATATTCCATTTCTTATATTTTTAGCATAAAATATGTAGAAGTGCAGACAGTTATCATTTTTCCCTCTTTTTTTTTAAATGGTAAAATTACACACAACAAAGTATATCCTAATTAAAATTTTCTACATGTATAATTAAGGAGCTGTGTTTGTGCTATGGTTAAGTTTTCCACTGCTAACCAAAAGATCAGTAGTTACAACTCATTAGTTTCTCCATAGGAGAATAGACCAAAGATCTGGTCCAGTAAAAATTACAGCCTAAGAAACCCCATTGGGCAGGTCTACTCTGTCCTATATGGTGGTGAGTTAGAAACAACTTGACAGCACACAACAATAACAAATCAACCTTGATTATATTCTTCGAGTTATGCAACCATTTTCTCTATCATTTTCCAGACAATTTCTTTGTCATTAACATAAACTAAATGTCCCCTAGCAAGCTTCTCTCTTTCCTTCATTCCCTCCCCCCATGCAAAATCACTAATATTTATTCGTTTCTATATGAGACATTTATACCCTGTCCTTGGGGGCGCTATGAGTCACAATTACTCCACTTTCATTTGTTTATCTTCTTATATGTGGGATCATATAGTATTTGTCCTCTTGTGAATGACTTATTTCATTCAGCAAAATGTTTCCAGGGCTTATCCATGTTATGACATGCATCGGAATTTCATTTGTATTTATGACTCAGTAGCATGCGATCGTGTGTATGTACTTCATTTTGTTTACCCATTTGTCTGTTGATGAGTATTTTGGTTGTTTCCACATACTGTCTGTTTTGAAAAGTGCTGTAATGAACATTAGTGTAGAGGTTTCTGTTTGCGTTCCTCTTTTCACTTTTTCCTGGGTTCACATTGCTGGGTCATGATGAACATGAACATGGAGCTCTAGGTTCACCTTTTTGAGGAACGGACAAATAGTTTCCCCCAGTTGTTGCTCCCTATAATGTTACAACCAGCAATTGATTAGGGTTCTAGTTTCAGTTTTCTACAACCTCACCAGAACCTGTTTGTAAGGCCACAGTAAGGAAAAGAGGACGCACAAAAGTGAGGTTAAAGAGAAGTTTTTATTCTGAGTTTCCAGGTGAAGTTTACTGGTCCCCAAGAGGGACCCAGGCTAGGTTCAAGGTCCCTGAGAGGGGCCCGAGAAGTCGCACTGCCTGGCTGGGGAGGGTAGGGTTTATAGTCTTGTGGAGGACCTAAGTGGAGACACTAAGGAAATGGTGGGGTCCAATTAGCTGTTAGTATGGGTGTGTACTTAATTAGCATGAGGGGGCTTCACAAGAGGAAGTTTGTCACTGCACGGGACTTTCCAGTCTGGGCGAGTTCTGTCACTTTGGTTGTCTTATTAGGCTATCTCATCAGGGCCTGACATCTGGAGGAAGTTGCTAACTGAAATGTCGGTGGCTTGGGTTTGCTTCGGCCTAACACTGTTGTTTTCTTACTTTCTTTTTCTTTTTAGATTTACATTCTAGTGGGGATGAGAAGGTAAATCATTGTGGTTTTGGTTTGCATCTTCCTAATAGCTAATGACATTGAACATCTTTTATTTTGTTTATTGGCCATTTGAATATCCTTTTTGGTGAAATATCTGTTCAAGTCCTTTTTTTTTTTTTTTTTTTTCCTTAATTGTGTTGTGTACCTTTTCATTGTAGAAGTTATATATATGATATTAGGCCTTATTGGATATATGGTTAATAAACTTTTCTCAGCATTTAAGCTCTGTTTTAACTTTTTTGGATAAAATCCATCAATAAATAGTATATAATTTTCATGAGGTTCCATTTATATATGCTTTTCTTTGACAATTTTTATTTTTTTCTTCTTGTCATGTCTGAGTGTCCCTTGCTAAAAACTAATTTCCTCAACTTCATCTCTACATGTACTTCTAAGAATATTATGGTTTTAGTTTTCATATTTATATCTTTGATCCATTTTGAATTAGTTTTTGGGTGTGGTGTAAGACTTGGATCCTGATTCATTCTTCCACATTTGGAAATTAATTTTTTTCCAACATTATTTATTGAATAATTTTTCTTCCCTATTAAATGGACTTAGAAACCTTGATGAAAATCAGTTCATCATAGAGATATGGATTTATTTCTGGATTCTCAACTCCAGTCCATTAGTATAGATGTCTAATATTATACTAGAAACCAGGTTGCTTTAACTGCTGTAGCTTTCAAGCATGTTTTAAAGTCAGAAAATATGACTCTTCTTACTTTATTTTTCTTCTTCATGATTTTTTAGTTATTCAGGGTCCTTGATCTTTTATATAAATTTAAGGATTGGCTTTTCCACTTACGCAAAGAAGATAAGTGGAATTTTTATTATGATTGTATTTGGTTTAGAGGTTGTTTTGGGAAATATTAACACATTTAGATGTATTAAGACTTCCAATCCATGAATATGGACTACACTTCCATTTATTTTGGTCTTATTTGATTATTTTAGAAGTGTTTTATAATTTTGTGTGACTTATCATTCACCTTCGTAGATACTTAATTCTTTCAGATATGACTGTAAATGGTAATATTTCCTTAATTTCCTTTTCTACTTGCTGATTGCTAACGTATTTCAACTCCACTGAATTTTTTGTGTTGATCTAATACACTGCCAATTTGCTGAAGTACTTTATTAGTTCTAATTGTTTCCTTGTAGATTTTTGATGATCTATATGTATAGAATCATGTATTATGTGAAAAGGGCCAATTTTCTGTCCTCTTTGCTAATTTAGATACATTTGTTTGTTTGTTTATAGCTTAATTGCTCTAGCTTGGAATTCCAGAATGATGTTGAATTTTTGTGATGAGAGTAGGTATTCTGGTCTTGTCATTATCACAATCAGAAAGTTTTTCAGTCTTTCTTTATTGAACATGATATTCTTTTTGGGTTTTTGTCAGCATTTTTTAAGAACTGAAAAGAAATCTAACTAAAATAATTTCAAATTTGAAAATTTCCATAGCAGGATTATATACACCATCTTCATTTTATAGGTATAAGAATCTTAGTCAAATAGCCCATGCTCACTATTAATTCTCAAATAAGCTCAAATGAATATCTGTGACAGGAAGTCTGAACAAACAACATATTAACTTCTTAAATGATATTCCATGTCAACTAAGGCAGTGTGTTATTTCAATGAAAGTAAAAGCTATAATAAGTATTTTTCTTAGTTATTAAACATATAAACAATGTAAATTATGAGATCGACATAATACAAAATAAAAGTGATGCAATATGAATAATATATATTAACTATATAAAATATTTTATAAACACAATACAGAGATAAAATACTATATGAGTGAGAAAATATATAATGAAGATGGATAAAAATATAACTATGTAGCTATATATCTAGAGAGAGAGAGAGAGGGAGAGCATGGATGGTACAAAAGGTTAAATATTCTAGGCTTCCAACAAATATTAGAAGTTTGAGTACACCATGAGGTACCTTGAGAAAAAGCTCTGGTAACCTACTTTCAAAAAATAAGTTAGCTTTTAAAAACCCTATAAAGTACAATTCTACTTGGATACAAAAGTTGTTGTTGTTGTTAGGTGCCCTCAAGTCATTTCCGACCCATAGCGACCCCATGCACAGCAGAACGAAACATGGCCTGATCCCGCGCCAGCCCATTGTCATACCCACTGTGTCAATCCATCTCATAAAAGGCCTCCCCCTCTTTCATCGACACTTCACCCTACCAAGCATGACATCCTTCTACAAGGAATGGTCCCTTCTGACAACATGACCAAAATTTCTGACAACATGACCAAAATAAGAGAGATGAAGTGTGGCCATTCTCGCTTCCAAGGAGCATTTTGGGTGCACTTCTTCCAGGAAAGATCTGTTAGCTCTTTTAGCAGTCCCTGGTACATTCAGCATTCTTTGCCAGCACCACAACTCAAAAGCATCAACTCTTCTTTGGTCTTCCTTATTCATGTCCAGCTCTCACATGCATACTAGGCAACTGGAAATATCATGGCTTGTGTCAGGCGCACCTTAGTCCTCAAGGAGACATCCTTGCTCCTCAGCACTTGAAACAGTTCCTTCACAGTTGACTTTCCCAAT
>NW_006924141.1:12842-13352 GCF_000298275.1 Orycteropus afer afer
TGATAAAAACCTTCAATTTCCTCTTCTTTGGCTTTGGGGTTGAGGCATAAATATGAATAATAGTCATATTAATGGGGCTTCCTTGTAGGCATATGGATATTATCCTATCACTGACAACATTGTACTTCAGGACAGATCTTGAAACATCCTTTGTGATGATGAGCGCCACACCATTCCTCTTCAAACTGTCATTGCCGGCATAGTAGATCATATGGTTGTCTGATTCAAACTGGCCAAAACCAGTCCATTTCAGTTCACTAAACACCTACCAGCCACTCCTAGGAAAGTAGGTTGGGCAATCTACTTCTGTAGTGATACTGCCTTGGCAACCCAAGAAGGGGTCGCTATGAGTCTGGGCTCACTGGATGGCACATAACAACAACAACAATGCCAAGGATATCGATCTTTATGCATTCCATTTCATTTTTGACAACTTCCAGTTTTCCTAGATTCATACTTTGTACATTCCATGTTCCAATGATTAATGAATATCTGAGGCTGTTTCTCTTC
>NW_006924141.1:13711-14380 GCF_000298275.1 Orycteropus afer afer
CTCACCTGGATTCCTGTACCTGACTGCTTCTCTGTCAGGGTTCCTGATACAAATGGGGTTGTCACCAATTGGAATCTACTCCATGGCAGTAAATGTATATATTATTCTTATACATATTGTACAGTTGACTTGATTTCAACTTATAGTGATACAATAAGAGAGAGTAGAACTGTCCATAGTGTTACTTGAAAGCAGACCACCAGATCTTTTTGTCCCATGGAGCTACTGGGTGGGTTCAAATTGCAAACCTTATGGTTAGCAGTTGAGTACTTAACCATTGTGTCACTAAAATTGCAGAAGTATGTGTTGTTTTCTTTGAATAAAATAGCCACTGATAAATAAAATTTGATGAAATATAAAATGTATCATCAGAATCTTTTTCCCCTTTTCTATTGTTTATTTATATGTCCTATGAAGCTATGGGGTTCTTTGTCCTTTTCTGTTCTCTTTGGTGTTTCCTTCCCTGAGGAGCTCTGGCAGTGTAGTGTTTAACACATCTGGCTACTAACCACAAGGTCAGTGGTTTGAACTCACCAGCTACTCTTTGGAAGAGAGATGATCTTGGAAACACTATGAGAGCAGATCTACTCTGTCCAATTGTGCACTTGTCATTGACTTGATGGCAGTGGATTTAGTTCTGATTTTTTGGTTCCCGAGTATAATCTAGAC
>NW_006924141.1:14751-15462 GCF_000298275.1 Orycteropus afer afer
GCCCATTCTTGCAAACACAATGCCAATGGATCTCATTGAGGGTCTTCTTCTTTTTCACTCTTGACTTTACCAACCACAATGTCTTCCTCCAGGGACTATTCCATTCTGGTAACATGTCCAAAGAATGTGAGACAGAGGATCACCATTTTCCCTTCTGAGGAGTATTCCAGCTTTACTTTTCCCAAGAGAGATTTGATCATTCTTCTGGCAGTGCAGGGTGTATTCATTATTCTTCACCAAAACCATAGTTCAAAAGCATCCATTCTTCTCTCTTCTTTATTTATTGTTCAGCTGTCACATACTTAGCTCAGGTACACTTAGTCATCAAACTGACATCTTTATTTTTAACATTCTAAACAAGTATTTTGAACCATAATCGGCCGATGTCCTACCTGGTTTGATTTCTTGACTGCAGCTTATTTAGTCATTGATTGTAAATGCAAGTAAAATGAAATCCTTGAAAACTTCAATTTTCTTTGTTTATCATGATGTGGCTTCTTGTTCCAGTTGTGAGGATTTAGTTTGTTTTATCTTTAGGTGCAATCCATGCTGAAGGCTGTAGTCTTTGAACTTCATCAAGAAGTGTTTCAAGTCCTCTTTGGTTTCAGCAAGCAAAGTTGTATCATCTTCATATCACAGGTTATTGATGATTCTTCTTCCAATCTTGAAACTATTTTCTTCTTCATATAGTGCAAGTTCTCAGATTATGTG
>NW_006924142.1:0-1627 GCF_000298275.1 Orycteropus afer afer
GAATCACCAGTGACACAACATAAAACCACAACAGAGTGACACCAATCAACTCATACCTATCATTAATTACACTCAACGTGAATGGACTAAATGCACCTATCAAGAGAAAGAGAGTGGTAGACTTAATAAGTAAAGAAGACCCATCGATATGCTGCCTACAAGAGACACACCTTAGACACAAAGATAAAAACATAGAGTTAAAGGATGGAAAAGAATATACCAAGACAATGGAAATGAAAAAGGGCAGGGGTAGCAATTTTTATTTCTGATAAAATAGACATTAAGGTGAAAAACATCTTAAGAGACAAGCATGGGCATTATATGATGTTGAAAGGGTCAATTGACAAAGAAGATGTTACAATAATAAATATTTATGCACCCAATGAAAGTGCTCCAAAATACATGAAGCAAATATTAACTAAATTAAAAGAAATAATAGACAACCCTACATTAGTAGTAGGTGACTTTAACACACCACTTTCAAGGAGAGACTGGTCAACTGGAAAAGAACTCAACAAAGACACAGAAGAACCCCACAATACAATCAACCAACTGGAATTCATAGACATATATAGAGCACTTCACCCAACAAAAACACAATTCACATTCTTTTCCAGTGAACATGAGTCCTCCAGCATAGACCATATGCTAGGACATAAAACAAGCCTCAATAGCATTGAAATATGGCAAAGCATCTTCTCAGCCCACAATGCTATAAAACTAGAAATTAATAATAGAGCAGGAAAAAAGCTTAAAACATATGAAAGCCAAACAACTCTCTGCTTAAAACCTATTGGGTTACAGGACAGATAAAAACTGACATTAAAAATTCCTAGAAACTAATGAGAATGAAGATACATCCTACCAAAACCTATGGGACACAGCAAAAGCAGTACTCAGAGGACAGTTTATGGCAATAAATGCATACATCCAAGAAGAGGAAAGAAACAAAATCAACACTCTAACTTATCACCTCAACAACTAGAAACAGAACAAGAGTCCTACAGTATCTAGAAGCAAGGAAATAATAAAGATCAGAGCAGAAATAAATGAAATAGAAACAAAAAAAAAAAATCAACAAAATCAACAAAACAGAGAGCTGGTTCTTCGAAAAGATTAGTCAAATCGACAAACCATTGGCAGACCTAACAAAAGAAAAGAAGGAGAAGACCCAAATCACAAGAATTGTAAACGAAAATGGCATCATCACAACAAAACCAACTGAAATAAAAAAGATACCAACAGAATATTATAAAAATAGGTACACCAATACATTTGAGAACCTAGAAGAGATGGACAAGTTTCTAGAATCACAAGACCTACCTAAATTATCCCACTCAAAAATAGAAAACTTGAACAGACCCATAACAAGGGAAGAAATTGAACAGGTCATAAAAAAACTTCCCACAAAGAAAAGCCCTGACTCTGATGGCTTCACTGGAGAATTATATTAAATATTCAGAGAAGAGTTGATATCTATGCTAATCAAGCTATTCTAGAACATAGAAGACGGAGTACTCCCAAACTCATTTTATGAAGATAGAATAACACTAATACCAAAACCAGAGAAAGACAACAATAAAAAGGAAAACTACAGGCCAATATTACTCATGAACATAGATGCAAA
>NW_006924142.1:3585-4923 GCF_000298275.1 Orycteropus afer afer
ATCATCTCATGCCAGAAATAATAGTAAAGTTCAACAGATCAGATAGTAAAAAATGCTGGCTGTTTTGTGGAGAGACTGGAACTCTTGTGCACTGCTGGTGGGATTGTAAAATGGTACAACCATTGTGGCAAACAGTATGGCGTTTCCTTAAAAAACTGAAAATAGAAGTACCATTTGACCCAGCATTTCCATTACTAGGAATATATCCTAAAGAGGTGAGAGATAGCGTATGAACAGACATATGTACACCTATGTTCATTGCAGCACAATTCACCATAGCAAAGAAATGGAAACAACCTAAATGCCCTTCAACAGATGAGTGGATAACCAAATTATGGTATATCCACACAATGGAATACTATACCACATTAAAGACCAATGCGGGATATGTGAATCATCTTGCAATGTAGATGAACCTGGAGGACATTATTCTGAGTGAAATAAGGCAATTGCAGAAGGATAAGTACTGTATGAGCCCATTACTGTAAAAAGACAGAGAAGGGTTTGCTTGGGAAAGGGAATTCACCTAGTAGGTTACCGTGATGGGGAGGGAAAGGGAAGAATTAATTTAGGGCTAGTTGGGGCTTACACGCTGACATGGGTAGGGGGAGGGATATACGGGAATGATATATGACCACCATGATAACATTGGGAAATGAGAGGACACCTAACTGTGCACATAAGAGATAGACAACAGATGCTAAAACCAACCAATGTGTCCACAATACCACATTGCCATTAACACCAAGCACTAGGCTATACAGATAAACACATGAACATCCGAGATGATCAGACAGGGATCAGTGAATAGAGGTATACTCTAGACCAAGGATAGACTCAGCTGAGCCTAATCTTGTACAGACACCAGTGATTCAAAATACCTGCAGTCCTTGCAGAAACAATAGAAGGCAGAAACAGAGTAATCCCTCACACACATCCCGACACTATGGGAGAGAGATCCAATAGATCTACTACCTCAGGACCATAGTACTGGGGTATACCAGATTCGATTGGCACAATAAAATACATAAAAGCATTGCTCCATATCCCACATTGGTGAGTGGGGACTGGGGTCTTAAAAGCTTTCAAGCAACCATCTAAGTTGCCGTTCCTAGAGTCTGAAGTGAGGAAGAACTCAAAAAAAGAAAAAAGAATACAAGGGCCTTTAGAAGCAATCAGCCCTAGGACACTATGGCCCTCGAGACCAGAAGAAGTGGATGGTGCCTGGCTACCAATGCCAACCACTCAGGAAGGATCAAATCTGGAGATCCTGGATAGAGTGGGAGGGAAAACATGGAACAAAATCCAAAACCTCAATAAAGACCAGAATTACTGGTC
>NW_006924142.1:5790-7517 GCF_000298275.1 Orycteropus afer afer
TTCTAAAAGATTAACAAAATTGACAAACCATTGGAAAATCTAACAAAAGAAGAGAAGATGCAAGTTACAAGAATAGTAAGTGAAAAGGGTGTTATCACAACAGAACCAATGGGAATAAAAAAGTTAGTGACTGATTATTATGAAATACTATTCTCCAACAGATTTGAGAACCTAGAAGAGATGGATAACTTTCTGGAATCACAAGACCTACCAAAACTATTCCACTCAGATAGAATACTTGAACAGATCCATAACAAAAGAAGAAATTGAAGAGATCATGGAAAAAAAAATCCCCACAAGGAAAAGTCCTGGCCCTGATGGCTTCACTGGAGAATTTTACCAAATATTCAGAGAAGGCTTGACACCTATACTACTCAAGCTTTTCCAGAACATAGAAAAAGATAGAATACTCCCAAACTCATTTTATGAAGCAAGCATAACACTAATACTGAAATCAGGGAAAAGTACCACTAAAAAGGAAAACTATAGACCAATATCCCTCATGAGCATACATGCAAAAGTCTTCAATAAAATCCTAGCCAACAGAATCCAACAACATATCAAAAAATATAATACATCCTGACCAAATGGGATTCATACTTGTTATGCAAGGATGGTTCATCATCAGAAAAACAATCAATGTAATCCACCACATAAACAAAAGAAAAGAAAATAACCATAACATCATAACACTCAATTCAGAAAAGGCATTTGATAAAACACAATACCCATTCTTCTTCAGAACCCTCAGCAAAATAGGGATATATGAGAAATTCCTCAACATAAAAAATGGTATATACACAAAGCCAACAGCCAACATTATTGTTAACAGAAAAAGAGTCAAAGCATTCTCCTTGTGAGTGGGAACCAGAAAAGTATGTTGTCTAATACCACATCTATTTAACTCTGTATTGGAAGTCCTAGCCAGGGCAATAAGACAAAAAAGAGAAATGTAGGGCATCCAAATTGGCAAAGAGGAAGTAAAGCTATCTCTTTTTGCAGGTGGTGTGATTCTATACATAGAAAACCCAAGAGACTAAGGAAAACAATTACTGGAACTAATAAAAAGGTTCAGCAAAGTGTCAGGATAAAAGATCAACATGCAAAAGTAAGATGGATTCCTCTACATCAACAAAGAGACCTCTCAAAAGGAAATAAAGTGAAACAATGCTATTTACAATAGCTATCAAAAAGAAAAAATGTGTAGGAATGAATCTTACCAGACAAACAAAAGACCTATACAAAGGAAACTATAAAACACTACTACAAGAAATTACAAGGGGGGTTGCGCCTGGATATGATGGTGAAATTAGGAGATTTCCAGATAAGCAGAAACTAAGGGAATTTGGTAAAACCAGACAAACCTTACAAGACATGCTAAAAGGAGTCCTTTGAACAGAGAACCAAAAATAGTAAATAACAACTGACCATTAATACACAAGATAGCAATACCCAGAAGCCACAGTTATGGACATATCCAAAGTAAAATGAGCTTACAATATTGTAAACAGGGAACCAGAGACATCAATTGGCAAGTGAGGACAGCTACAAACAAAAAGAGAGAAAAGACTGTGTAGTTACAAAACTTCTAAATGGTGAGGAAGTTAAGAGAGTTGCAAGATAGAATGGACTGTTCTAAACTAAAATCACCAAGACACATCATCAACAAACTCATCAAAATAAAAGACAAAGACAGAATCCTGAAAGCAGCACGGGAAAAACAAAAA
>NW_006924142.1:10003-10734 GCF_000298275.1 Orycteropus afer afer
AACTCTCAGCAAAATAGGAATAGAAGGGACATTCCTCAACATAATAAAGGGCATTTATGCAAAACCAACAGCCAACATTATTTTCAATGGAGAGATACTGAAACCATTCCTCTTGAGAACAGGAACCAGACAAAGATGCCCGCTATCACCACTTTTATTCAAAATTGTACTGGAAGTCCTAGCCAGGGCCATAGGCAAGAAAGGGAAATCAAAAGCATCCAAATTGGTAAGGAATAAGTCAAACTATCCCTATTTGGTGATGATATGATCCTATACATAGAAAACCCAAGAGGCTCAGTCAAAAACCTACTGGAACTAATTGAGAGATTTAGCATCGTGGCAGGCTATAAGATCAACATCCAAAAATCAGTTGGATTACTCTACACCAGCAAAGAGATTGCTGAAAAAGAAATAAGGAAATCAATACCGTTTTCAATAGCTGCCCAAAAAATATAATACTTGGGAATAAATCTTACCAGGGACACAAAAGACATCTACAAATAAAACTATAAAAAAACTACTTCAAGAAACTGTAACAGATTTATATAAATGGAAGAACATCCTGTGCTCATGGATAGGAAGATTGAACATTGTGAAAATTTCAGTTTTACCGAAAGCAATCTATACATTCAATGTAATCCCAATCCAGATCCCACCAACATTCTTTAGGGATATGGAAAAACCAATCACTAACTTTATATGGAAAGGAAAGAGACCTCGGATAAGCAAAG
>NW_006924142.1:12469-16100 GCF_000298275.1 Orycteropus afer afer
AATCTACACATTCAATGCAATCCAGATCCAGACACCATCAACATTTTTTAAGGGTATGGAAATACCAATTACTAACTTCACATGGAAAGGAAAGAGACCTCGGATAAGGAAAGCACTGCTGAAGAAGAAAAACAAAGTGGGAGGTCTCGCACTCCTGGATCTCAAAACCTGCTATACAGCCACAGTAGTAAAAACAGAGTGGTATTGGTACAATGATAGAAAGATATACCAATGGAACAGAATCAAAAACTCAGAAATAGACTCATCCATCTATGGACAGCTTATCTTTTACAAAGGACCAAAACCCATTAAATGGGGCAGTGATAGCGTCTTTAGCAAATGGTGCTGGCAAAACTGGATATCCACCGGCAGAAAAATGAAACAAGACCCATACCTCACCCCATAAACAAAAGCAAACTCAAGTTGGATCAAAGACTTAAAGGTAAAACCCAGCACTGTAAAGCTCATCACATATATAGTAGGGGCAAAACTAGGGGCCCTAATTTATGGCATAAACAGACTATCAAGTATAACCCAAAATATGCAGGCAGTGGAAAAGAAGCTAGAAGATTGGGACTGTTTAAAAATTAAATTCTTATGTGCATCGAAAGACTTCTCCAAAAGGGTAAAAAGAGAACCTACAGATTAGGAGAAAATATTTACCTGTGACATATATGACAAAGGACTTATATCCAAAATTTATAGAAAATTTCAACATCTCAACACCAAAAATACAAACAATCCAATTCAAAAATCAGCAAGGGACATTAACAGACACTTCCCTAAAGATGATGTATTGGCAGCCAACAAAAATCTGAGGAAATTCTCACGATCATTAGCCATTACAAAGATGCAAATCAAAACAGTGGTGAGATATCATCTCACCCCAGCAATAATAGTAAAGTTCAACAATACAGAAAATAACAAACATTGGTGAGGTTGTGGAGAGATTGGGACTCTCATACACTGCTGGTGGGACTGCAAAATTGTTACAACCATTGTGGAAAGTGGTATGGCATTTCCTTAAAAAAACTGAAAATAGAAATATCATTTGATCCAGTGATTCCATTACTAAAAATATATCTTAAAGAGGTGAGAGACAGGACATGAAGAGACATATGCACACCCATGTTCATTGCAGTACAATTCACTATAGCAAAGAGATGGAAACAACCTAGATGCCCATCAACAGATGAATGAATGACCAAATTATGGTACTTTCACACAATGGAATACTGTGCTACATTAATGAGTAGTGAAGAATACCCAAATCATCTCACAACATGGAAGAATGAGGAGGATATTATACTAAATGAAATAAGTCAATCACAGAAGGAGAAATATTGTATGATCTCATTACTGTAAAAAGTCAAGGAAGGGTTTGCTTAAGGAAGGGAACCCACTTTGTAGGTTAGAAAGGATGGGAGGGGAGGGGATGGAAAATTTCAGACTAGTTGGGGGCCACTTGTTGATTTGGGTAAGGGAAGGGATGATATGGAAGGTGTCTGTGACCACCAAGATAACAATAGGGAAATGTTGAAACCTAAGATACAGACAACACAGGCAAATACTAGTATATGTGTGATACTGTGTTACCACTAATACCAAATACCAGGCTGCAGATAAATGAATAGACATCTGAGAAGATCAGATGAGGGTCAGGGAGCAGGAATGTATCCTAGACCAATGTTAGATTTAGGTGAAGATAATCTTGCATTGGTACTAGTGATACAAAATTACCACAATCAGTACAGAAGCAGCAGAAGATGGAGTAATCCCTCAGAGACAACCAAACATCTTGGAAGACAGAACCATGGTATTGGGGGACAGCAGGCTCAATTGGCACAACATATTACATAAAAATCTTGTTCCACAACCTACTTTGGTGAGTAGTGACTAGGGTCTTAAAAGCTTTCAAGCGACCATCTAAGATACAGCTAATGGTCTCCTCTCATCTGAAGTGAAGAAGAGTGAAGAAAATCAAGGGCATTTGGAATCAATTAGTCCAAGGATATGATGGACCTCGAGACCAGAAGAACTAGATGATGCCTGGCTACTAATGGTAAACACTCAGGAAAAGATCAAAACTGGAGATCCTGGATAGAGTGGGAGGAAAATGGGTTACAAAATTCAAAAACACAATAATGACCAGAACTACTGGTCAGATGGAGTCTGGTGGGACCCCCAAGACTTTGGCCCTAGGATAGCCTTCAAGCCTGGGATAGGACTCACTCCCAGGGATTGGCTCTCAGCCCAGCAGTAGGAAGACTTACATGCAGAACACCAAGCCCAGGTGATGCACCCACCTATTCTATGGAGATACACTCACTGGAACAATTGGCCATGGGGCACCAGAGGGACAACATTCACTTGGAAGGAAAGCTGGACAGACAAGAGTGCCTAGTTAAGAAGGGCACAGGGTGGGGGCTCACAAGGAAGGGAGGGGAAGAGAGTGGATTAGTGTTGGGGATCAGGGCCAATCAGGGCGTGAAATCAAATGAACGTGCACTGTTGAATGTAAAACAAACTGTGCTCCATAAATTTGCACCCAAAACACAATTTAAGAAAAAAAGAATCAACTGGAAAAAAAATATAATTTGTATAATCTTAATTTCAAAAGGAGAGATAAATAAATCAGCCTTGAAAATATACTTGAAGAATTGCTAAGAGAAAATTTCCCAAATTTGTGGGGGGGAAAGTCTTGAAAGGAGCAAGAGAAAAATGGTGCATTCTGTATAAGGATAAAAAAAATATGTTTGATTTCTCATCAAAAATAATGATCATTTCTCATCAAAAATAATGGAGGCCTGAAGTAAGTGGCAAGATATTTTTCAAGCGCTGACAGTAAAGAGCTACTAATCCAGATATTTAGATCCAGTGAAAATGTTTTTAGGAAAGTAGAGAAAATCAAGACATTCTTAAATGAAGGAAATCTGAGAGAATTTATCAACAACAGATATATCCTAAAAGAACAGCTAGAGAAAATTTTCTAAACACAAAGGAAATGATAAAATATGTAATCTTGGGAAATCAGAAAGGAAGGAAGAATAACAGAAAGACCAAAAATAAGGGCAAATAGAATAGACTTTCTTTCTCCTTTTTAGTCTTATGAATTATGTTTGATAGTTGAAGAAAAATTATATCATTATCTGATGCAGTTCTCAAAGTATGTAGAAAAATATTCACGATGATTTTATTGTAAATGGCAGAGAGCAAAGAGAATTAAAGGTAGAGGAGTTTTCTACATGTTACTTTACCTGGTAAAATGAAGACACCTACAGCCAATAATAAGTAATGCATGTATGATGTAATATTTATAATACATAATGTAATACCTATAAGACATAATGTAGTACCAAGAGCAACAATTTAAAAATTATACAAAGAGAAACCTTAAAAAAGGTATAAATGAATAAAAATGCAATTGTAAAAATAGGACATGTGAAGAAACAGAATGACATCACAAGGTTTATTGTTACCCAGGGTGGTGACTCATGGTGACACCCACTCGTGGACTCCTTCCTGTTGTTGTTGTTGTTGTTATGTGCCGTCGAGTCATACCTGACTCATAGCGACCCCTCCTTGGGTTTCCGAGGCAGTATCACTACGGAAGTAGGATTGCCCAACCTTC
>NW_006924143.1:0-909 GCF_000298275.1 Orycteropus afer afer
TTTGCAGTATTTCGATGTTTTTAACTTTATTAAGGCTTGGTTTATGGCCTAACATATGGTCTATCATAGAAAAAGTTCCATGTGCACTGGAGAAGAATGTATATTGTGCTGCTGTTGGTTGAAGTGCTCTATAGATGTGTATAAGGCCAAGTTGGTGGATTGTATTGTTTAGTTCTTCTGCATCTTTGTTGTGTTTCTTTCCAGTTGTTCTATCTTTCAAAGAAAGTGGTGTATTAATGTCTCCCACTATGACTGTGGAGTCATCTGTTTGGCTATTCAACTCTTTTAAAGCCTGATTTATGTATTTTGGGGCTCTTTCATTGGGTCCATAAATATTTATTATGGTTATATCTTCATGTTCGATTGATTCTTTAATTATTATATAATGTCCTTCTTTGTCTCGTATGGTGGTTTTTGTCTTAAAGTCAATTTGGTCAGAAATTAATATTGCCACTCCTGCTCTCTTACATTTGCCATTTGCTTGGTATATCATTTTCCAACCTTTGATTTTTAGTATATTTTTGTCTCTTTCTCTCTAAGGTGTGTCTCTTGTAGGCAGCATATTGATGCGTATTGTTTTCTTATCCAATCTACAACTCTCCATCTCTTGAGTGGTGCATTTAATTCATTAACTTTCAGGGTAATTATTGATTAGTTTGAATTTGTTGCTGTCATTTTGTTATGTGTTTTTTCATGGTGTCCCTGGTTTGTTTGTTCCATATTATTTTCTATGCTCAGCTCATTCTGTTTATGAATCGTGTTATCATTTCCTTTGTTGCTGTTGTTTTCGCATATGCTGAATATTTGTTCTTGTCCTATTTTTTATTGTGATGTGATGGTGTAGTAGCATTTTTCTTTGAGGTTATCTTATGATTTATAATTTTCTCCCCAAGTTTAGAACAGTCCATT
>NW_006924143.1:2173-2671 GCF_000298275.1 Orycteropus afer afer
TATGGTTTTTTCTGTGTTTTCTTTGGTCTGTTTCTTATTCTCAATCCTTTGACGATACCTAAAGATAATTCTTTTGAATTATTTCTCAGAGATTTCCAATGCTGCTTCTTCCTGAGGGATGTGTTCTGGGTGTGTATCCTGCTCCCTTGTTTCTACCACTTTATCCTGCTTTTCCTTGTGGACTGTGATGGTCTGTTCTTTCCAAGGCATTGTGGTGTTGTTGTATTTAGATCTCTGTTAAATGTTTTTGAAGAGCAGCCAAGGGTGATTTAGGCTGTTCTTGGTGGTTTTTTATAGTTGGTGCATTGGTGGAAAAGGAGGTAGTGGCTCTCACTCAGTAAGTGAAGTTGTAGTAGGTGTGTGTGTAGTTGGGTCTTTTGGGGACTGTTGTTGTTACCCACTCAGACACAAATTACAAATGAATAACCATCAAAAAACTATAAGCACATAGACGAAAAGCACACCATGTAATCGTAAAGGAACAGTAACCAAAAAAAG
>NW_006924143.1:3317-6615 GCF_000298275.1 Orycteropus afer afer
GGAATCTGCGAGAGCGCTGTCTCTTTAAATATCCAGAATAGTCAAGCCACTTTTTAAACCTTCAAAATGGTGGCGTCCTCTGGACCGGCAAAAGTCCACAGTTCAGCCCACCTTTCTCTTCACCTTCTCTGTTTGTTCTCCAGCCACAGTGCACAGTTGTCCATGCAGTCCCTGGCTAGCAGGGTGATTTTTAGGTCAATTCTTAGGTCCTACCACCAATCGGGAATCTCCAAGCTGTCTGTGCCATCAGGATCGCTCAGGAACGCTCCCAGACCGCAGCTCCATATGCCTCCTTTTTTGGTATTTTCATGCAAATTCTTCTGCTAGTTGGGGTTTAGTCGACTTCTATATCCTTCCCTTTAAGGCTCAGTGGTCCAAGATTATCTTCTGTGTCTATGTTAATTGGTTTCGCTTTTCTTTGTTGAAGAGGGTCTGTGCATTCTTTCTGCCTAGTCCGCCATCTTGCCAAAACTCCTGTACTTTATTTTTTAGTGTTGCATTGTATTCTATTGTGTGTATGAAGCAGAGATTATCCATTCCTCTGTTGATACCCACTTAGGTTGTTTCCATCTCTTTGCTGTTGTGAATACTGCTGCAATGAACATGGGTGTGCATATATCTGTTCTTGTCCTGGCTTTCATTTTAGGATATATACCTAGTTATGAGATTGCTGGATCAGATGATATTTCTATTTTCAACTTTTAAGCATTCACCATGCTGTTTTCCGCAGTGGTTGTATCATTTTATAGTCCCACCAGGAGTGTATGAGAGTCCCAGTCTCTCCACATCCTTGCCAGCATTTGTTATTTTCTGTGTTGTTGAATTGTTTTTGCTATTAAAGTGTTGAAGTGCAAAGATGTCTCTTTGAAGATTAAGGTGCACCTAACCCAAGCCATTGTATGTTCAGTAGCTTCATACGCATGTCAAAGCTGGACAGTGAATAAGAAAGACCAAAGTCGAGTTGATACTTTTGAGTTGTGTTGGCAAAGAATACTGAAAGTACCATGGACTGGCAGAAGAACTAACAAATCTGCCCTGGAAGAAATGCAGCTGGAATGCTGCTTGGTAGCAAGAATGGCCAGACTTCGTCTCACCTACTTTGGTCATGTTGTCAGAAGGGATCAGTCCCTGGAGAAGAATATCATGCTCGGTAAAGTGGAAGGTCAACACAAAAGAGGAAGGTCTTCAATGCGATGGATTGACACAGTGGCTGCAGCAGTGGGCTCAGGTATAGCAAAGATTGTGGGGCTGGCAAAGGACCAGGCAGTATTTTGTTATGCTATACACAGAGTCACTATGAGTTGGAGACAACTGATGGCAACCAATAACAAAAAACAACAATTAATGCTGGGATGATATGACATCTCATAGTTTTGATGTGCATTTCTCTAATGGCTAGTGATCACAAACATTTCTTCATGTGTTTGTTGGCCACCTGAGTATCTTTGGTGACATGTCTATTCATGTCTTCTGCCCATTTTTAAATTGGATTGTTTGTCTTTTTGATGTTGAGGTGTTGGAGTTTTCTATATTAGAGCCCCTAAGTTTGCCTCTGTATTTTCTTTGATGAACTTTATAGTTTTAGGTTTCACATTTAAGTCTTTGATCCATCTGGAGTTTATGTGTGTAGTGTGAGGTATAGATCTTGTTTCATTTTTCTGCAAATGGATATCCAGTTTTGCCAGCACCACTATCTCTTCCCCATTTAATGTATTTTGGCCCTTTGTTAAAGATCAGCTGACCTTAGGTGGATGGATCTATTTCTGGGTTCTCAGTTCTGTCCCACTCATCTGTGTGTCTGTTGTACCAGTACCAGGCTGTTTTGACTACTATAGCTATGTAGTAGATTTTGAGATCTGGGAGTGTGAGACTTCCTACTTTGCTGTTGTTCGATAATGCTTTGCTTATCCGAGGTCTCTTTCCTTTCCATATAAAATTAATGATTGGTTTTGCCATATAGCAACTGGGATCTTAAAAGGTTTCAAGCGTCCATCTAAGATGCTTCTTGGAAGCGAGAATGGCCAGACTTCGTCTCACCTACTTTGGTCATGTTGTCAGAAAAGATCAGTCCCTGGAGAAAAATATCATGCTTGGTAATGTGGAAGGTCAACAAAAAAGGGGAACACCCTCAACATGATGGATTGATACAGCGGCTGCAACAATGGGCTCAGGTATAGCAAGGATTGTGGGGCTGGCGCAGGACCAGGCAATATTTCATTATGCTGTACACAGGGTCACTATGAGTTGGAGCTGACTGATGGCACCTAATAACAAAAACAACAATTAGTGCTGGGGTGATATGATGTCTAATGGTCTCCTATCATCAGAAGCAAAGAAGAGTGCAAAAAAACAAGGACATTTGGAAGCAGTCAGCACTAGGACATGATGGACCAGAACTAAATGTTGCTTGGCTACCAATGCCAACCACTCAGGAAAGGATCAAAACTAGAGATCCTGGATAGAGTGGGAGGAAAAACATAGAACAAAATCCAAAAACACGATAGAGACCAGAATTACTGGTCGGATTGAGTTTGGTGAGACCCCCAGTACTATGGCCCTGGGATACATTTTGGGCCTGGAATGAAACTCACTCCCAGGGGCTGGCTCTCAGCACAATAGTAAATAAGATGTACATGCAGACCACTCAACCCAGGGTGATGCACCCACAAACCCTATGGAAATGCATCCCTTGGAGCAATTTACCACGGGGCACCAGAAGGGTAACATTTACACGAAGGAAATGCAGGACACACAGGAGTGCATAACTATGAGGGGCATGGGGGGAGGGGAGTTACTGGGCAGGGTAGGGGAGGAGACTGGGTTAGGGTTGGAAATGGTAAATGGGGAGTGAAACTAAATGTACATGAAATGTTGAATGTAAAACAAATTCTGCTATGTAAACTTGCACTTTTAAAGCACAATAAAAAAAATAATTAAAAAAAAGAATGTTGGTGGAATCTGGATTGAGATTGCATTGAATGTATAGATTACTTTGGGTAGTATTGACATTTTCACAATGTTCAATCTTTCTGTCCATGAGCATGGTATGTTCTTCCATTTATGTAGATTTCTTATAATTTCTTGAAGTAAGTGTTTTGTAATTTTCCTTGTATAGGTCTTTTGTGTACGTAGTAAGATTTATTCCCAAGTATTTTGTCTGTTTGGTAGATATTGTAAAGGGTATTGATTTCCTTTTTTCCTTTTCAGCAATCTCTGCTGGTGTAGAGGAATCCAACTGAATTTTGTTTGTTTATCTTGATTCCTGCCACTATGCTAAATCTCTCAATTAGTTCCATCT
>NW_006924143.1:6844-7340 GCF_000298275.1 Orycteropus afer afer
TCTGCATTGATTGATATGATCATGTGTTTCTTTTCCTTTATTTTACTTATGTGATGGATTATGTTGGCTGTTTTCCTAATGTTGAACTATCTCTGCATACTTGTTATGAGCCCCACTTGGTCATGATGTATTATTTTTTGGATATGTTGTTGGAGTCTGTTGGCTAAGATTTTGTTGAATATTTTTGCATCTATATTCATGGAGGATATTTGTGTGTAGTTTTCCTTTTTAGTAATGTCTTTGCCTGGTTTTGGATCAAGATTATGCTTGCTTCATAAAATGAATTTGGGAGGATTCCATCTTTTTCTGTTCTGGAACAGTTTGAGTAAGATTGGTGTCATTTCTTCTCTGAACATTTGGTAGAATTCTCCAGTGAAAATGTCTGGGCCAGAACTTTTTTTGTTGGTAATTTTTTTTATGACCTGTTCAATCTCTTCTTTTGTTATGGGTATGTTCAAATTTTCCACCTCAGTCTGTGTTAGCTTAGGTAAATAGT
>NW_006924143.1:8210-8753 GCF_000298275.1 Orycteropus afer afer
TTAGGCACTACGCTACCAGAGCTCCTTTTCATAGTATCCTGATATTATCCTTTTTATTTCTGTTGGTTCTATTTTGATGTTGCCCGTTTCATTTCTTATTCATTTTATTTGTATTCTCTCCCTCTTTTCCTTTTTTAGTTTGCCAGTGGTTTTTTGATTTTGTAAATCTTTTCAAGGAACCAACTTCTCGTGTTTTGATTTTTTTGATTGTCTTTCCATTTTCTGTCTTATTTATTTCTCCTCTAATTTTCATTATTTATTTTCTTCTGGTGAGTATAGGCAGTTTTTTTTTCCCCCTGCTCTTTTTCTAGTCGTTGGATGTTGGGTTAAGAAGGTGTTGATTTAGGCACTTCTTTTTTGATGTGTGTATTTATTGCTATAAATTGCCCTCTGATCACTGTTTTTGCTGTGTCCCAAAGATTTTGACTGTTTAGAACAGTCAGGGATTGTGGGGCTGGCGTGGGATCGGGCAGTGTTTCGTTCTGCTGTGCATGGGGTCGCTATAAGTCGGAAACGACTCGACGGCACTTAACAACAACAACA
>NW_006924143.1:9378-10781 GCF_000298275.1 Orycteropus afer afer
TTTTTTCCTAACATTTGATTTTTAGTCTATTTTTGTCTTTGTGTCTGGGGTGTGTCTCTTGTAGGCAGTGTATTGATGGTTTAGGCTTTCTTTCCTTCTTTTCCCCGATGATTATGGTGTTTATCAGGGAAGTAACAGGCTACAATTCAGGTTCAGGGATGTGCTCAGGATACAATTCTTTGATCAGGACAATCTCCCCTCTGCGGTGCCCTCAGATACACCTCTTTGGCACTTGGCCTCTCAGCCTGGCCTCTGCCCTGCTTCTGCAAGTGTTACAAAGCTTTCTTAGCTCTGATGATAGGTATATCTAGCTATACCCCACTCTGCTAGTAAGCCTACTGCCCAATTGATGGTTTAGGCTTTCTTATGCAGTCTGCAACTCTCTGTCTTTGGAGTGGTGCATTTAATCCGTTTACAGTTAGTGTAATTATTGACAAGGATGAAGTTCTTGCTGTCATTTTGTTATGTGTTTTTTTCCGAGATGTTGCTGATTTCTTTGTTCCATATAATTTTCTGTGCTGAGCTCATTTTGTTTGTGAATTGTGTTATCATTTACCTTGTTGCTATTGTTTTAGTATTTGCTGAATATTTCTGCTCATATTTTTTATTTTGATGCAAAGGTTTATTTTTTTTTTCCTTTGGCGTTACCCTGTGATTTATAATTTTCTTCCCAACTTTAGAACAGTCTGTTCTAGCTTCCAACTGTCTTGACTTCCTCCCCATTTAGAAATTCTGTAACTACATGTTTTTCCCTCTTTTTGGTTTGTAGTTGTCCTCATTTACCAATTGATATCTCTGGTTCCCTGTATCCAGTCTTCTAAGCTTATTTTATTTTGGATACTTCCATAACTGGGTTGATTTCTGTGTTATGTCATCATGTGTGTTAATCATCAGTTGTTTGCTGCTGTTGTTCATTCTCTGTTGAAATTACCACTTTTTATCATTTCTTGTAAGATTGGTCTAGTTTTAACAAATTCCCTTATTTTCTGCTTATCTGGAAATGTCCTAATTTCCCCATAATATTTGAGGGACAGTTTTGCTAGGTTATAAATCTTGGTTGGCAGTTTTTTTCTTTCAGGGTTTCATAGATATCATCCCATTGACTTCTGACCTACATCTTTTCTGCTGAGAAATTGGAGCTAAGTCTTCTTGGTTGCTCTTTGTAGGTAATTTTTTTTTATTATTATTTATTGTGATTTGGGTGAAAATTTACAGAGCAAATTCAGTTTCTATCCAGCAGCTCACATACACTTTGTCTCATGACATTGACCACAATTTACCACAATGCAACAGCTCCCCTCCCACTTCCTCCTGATAGTTACCTCTTCCCTGTGTCCATCCCTCCATGCACTCCTGCCCCCTGAGGTGTTTTCCTGTGCATAAGCAGCCCTCCTTTCTCCCAT
>NW_006924143.1:11836-13910 GCF_000298275.1 Orycteropus afer afer
TGTGAGGTACAGATCTTGTTTCACTTTTCTGTAAATGTATATCCGGTTTTGCCAGCACCATTTATTAAAGAAACATTCTTTTCCCCATTTAATGGATTTTGGCCTTTTGTAAAAGATCAGCTAACCATAGGTTGATGGATCTATTTCTGGGTTCTCAATTCTATTCCATTGGTCTATGTGTCTGACATTGTACCAATACCAGGCAGTTTTGACTACTGTGGCTGTATAGTAGGTTTGAGATCTGGCAGTGAGAGACCTCCTACTCTGTTCTTCTTCAATAGTGCTTTGCTTAACCGTGGTCTCATTCCTTTTGATATAACGTTAGTGATTGTTTTTTCCATATCCTTAAAAAATGTTGATGGGATCTGGATTCAGATTGCACTGAATGTATAGTTTGCTTTGAGTAGAATTGATATTTTCACAATGTTCAATCTTCCTATCCACGAGCATGGGATGTTCTTCCATTTAGGTAGATCTCTTATGGTTTCTTGAAGTAGTCTTTTATACTTTTCTTTGTAGAGGTCTTTTGTGTCCCTGGTAAGATTTATTCCCAAGTATTTTATTTTTTTGGCAGCTATTGTAAACTGTATTGATTTTCTTATTTCTTTTTCAGCAATGTCTTTGTTGGTGTAGAGGAATTCAGCTGATTTTTGGATATTGACTTTATATCCTGCCACAGTGCTAAATCTCTCAATTAGTTCCAGTAGATTTTTGACAGAGTCTCTTGGATTTTCTATGTAAAGGATCATGTCATCTGAAAATGGGGATAGTTTTTATTCTTCCTTACCAATATGGATGCCTTTGATTTCCCTTTCTTGCCTTATGGCCCTGGCTAGGACTTCCAGTACAACGTTGAATAGAAGTGGTGATAGTGGGCATCCTTGTCTGGTTCCTGTTCTCAAGAGGAATGGTTTCAGTCTCTCTCCATTGAGAATGATGTTGGCTGTTGGTTTTGCATGTTGTTGTTGTTGTTGTTGTTATGTGCCGTTGGTTTTGCATAGATGCCCTTTATTATGTTGAGGAATGTCCCTTCTATTGCTATTTAGCTGAGAGTTTTGATCAGGAATGGGTGTTGGATTTTATCAAATGCTTTTTCTGCATCAATTGATATGATCATGCAGTTCTTCTCCTTTGTTTTATTTACATGATGGATGACATTGATTGTTTTTCTAACGTTGAACCATCCCTGCATACCTGATATGAACCCCACTTGGTCATAATGAATCATTTTCTTGATATGTTGTTGGAATGCATTAGCTACGATTTTGTTGAAGATTTTTGCATCTATATTCATGAAGGAAGTACCAGAAGAGTCCAGGACCTTCCCACAGAGCCCACGTGATGAGAGAAACCTCCCAGAGAGCCAGCACTTGGAATTCAGACTTCTAGCCTCCAGAAGATATCTGAGTAACCCCAAGGACACTCCGAACCTGGACGACTGAAAAGATGCAACATTCTCTTTGTTCCTCTTATACCCCACACCCGCTTGTTGAATGGAGGATTGGCCATCCCACACTCCCACCCACCTTCTGGGCCCGCAGGAACTCCATCCCAGTCTGTGTGCTTGGACAGAGCCTGGGTGCCCTGCCTTGCCCTCCCCCGATTTTTTTTCCTCTCTTTTTTCTGGTTTTTAGTTTGCTTGCTTTTGTCTGTTTTGAAAGGACTACTATTGTTAATGCTTTTGTCGTTTTTACTATTATTCCCCTCCCAGGTCCTTGTTTTCAGCTTTTTCTTTTCCCTGTTCCTGCTTGCAAAATTTTTTTTCTTCATTTTTCTCATGGTTAACCTTGTTCCTTCTTTTTCTTTTAGCATTTTTCCCTTTTTTCTTCGTTATTCTCTTTCTCTGCCTTTTTTCTCTTATTGCCCTATCCCCAGATATTGCAGGTTTTCTTGTTTTTTTTTTTTTTACTGACCACCTTGTTTGTCCAGAGGGTGTAGGCATTTTGATTGTTTACACGTGGTAGCCATTTTGGATATATAAAGTGACAGAGGGCGGAGCCATTTTTAATGTTTACAAGCAGCAGCCATTTTAGATATTTAAAGTAATCAAGGGCGCAGCCATTTTGAATGTTTA
>NW_006924143.1:15275-16051 GCF_000298275.1 Orycteropus afer afer
CCGAACAGATCGAAGAGTCAGTCACAGGGATCCAGGTGAAGAAAGGGAACCCAGGCCATGCCCCACAAGGAGCGAGGCAGGAAGGCAGGGAGAGAACAGAAAAGGCAAAGGGGATAGAAACTGATTGAGGATTCAACCTCAGGGAGCCAGGTGAGGGAGAGGCAACCCAGGCCATCCCCCATAAGCAGTGAGGCGGGAAGCAGGGATAGGACAGAAAAGACAAAGGGGACTGGAACAGATCGAAGAGTTAGCCGCAGGGATCGAGGTAAGGGTGGATGGAGGGGTTTCCAACAGCTAAGGGAGACAAACTTGTCTGTTGATTTGTCCTACTGTGGTGACGTGTTGCTGTGAGGCTTGAGGCTGTGCTACTGGTGTTTAAAACCCAGTGGGGTGCACCTGTTGCACAGATGTCAGCCCAGCTTGCAGACTGAGACAGACTAGGAAGGAGGAGGAGGCAATCCATTCTCAAAGAATTGGCCGGGAAAACCTTATGAATAACAGAGAAACACTGTCAAATATATTACTGCACAAATTTATGACAAGTCCAGAAACATTGTCCAATATAGAGGAGGAAGATGAGTCACTTAGCTTAGAAAGCTCTCAGAGTAGGACAGGGCAAGAGGTACATTATCACAGTAAAGTCAGCCTTACTCAGATGGATAAGGTAAAGCTTTAGATACCTCTATTTGCTGACATGGCACCACTCAAATTGAGGAGAAACTGTGGCAAACATCCATTAATAATCGGAACATGGAATGTATGAAGTATGAATCTAG
>NW_006924144.1:0-671 GCF_000298275.1 Orycteropus afer afer
ACGCCGGGTCACCTCTGTCCACACCACTCAGGACTGGTTCCTGCCCCATGCTCCACACCAAGTCACCTCTGTCCACACCACTCAGGACTGGTTCCCGCTCCACGCTGGGTCACCTCTGTCCACACCACTCAGGACTGGTTCCTGCCCCACGCTGGGTCACCTCTGTCCATACCACTCAGGACTGGTTCCCGCCCCACGCCCCACGCTGGGTCACCTCTGTCCACACCACTCAGGACCGGTTCCCGCCCCACGCCGGGTCACCTGTGTCCACACCACTCAGGACTGGTTCCTGCCCCACGCCCCACGCTGGGTCACCTCTGTCCACACCACTCAGGACCGGTTCCCGCCCCACGCTCCACGCCGGGTCACCTCTGTCCACACCACTCAGGACTGGTTCCTGCCCCACGCTAGGTCACCTCTGTCCATACCACTCAGGACCGGTTCCCGCCCCACGCTCCACGCTGGGTCACCTCTGTCCACACCACTCGGGACTGGTTCCTGCCCCACGCCGGGTCACCTCTGTCCACACCACTCAGGACCGGTTCCCACCCCACACCGGGTCACCTCTGTCCACACCACTCGGGACCGATTCCCGCCCCACGCCGGGTCACCTCTGTCCACACCACTCGGGACTGGTTCCCGCCCCACGCCGGGTCACCTCTGTCCACACC
>NW_006924144.1:2817-3376 GCF_000298275.1 Orycteropus afer afer
CTTCTGAGGAGTGGCTGTTGGGTTTGAACCGCCAGCGTGCTGGTTAGCAGTCAAATGTCTCGGGCACTATGCCATACCACTGAAGTTTAGGTATAAATTTATATTGTCTGTTTTTCAATTTAGGTATAAATTTATATTGTCTGTTTTATTAAGTGAAAAGATAGGTTATATAAAATACCCCAGTTTTGTTTTTAGAAAACCAAAAACAACAAATTAACAACCGACCATTAATACACAAGATGACATAACCCAGAAACCATAGCTATGAATATATTGAAAGTAAAATAAGCTTACAAGATTGTAAACAGGGAAGCAGAGACATCAATTGGCAAGTGAGGACAACTACAAACAAAAAGAGGGAAAAGACTGTGTAGTCATAGAACTTCTAAATGGTGAGGAAGTCAAGAGAGTTGCAAGATAGAATGGACTGTTCTAATCTCGGAGAGAAAATTATAAATCACAACGTAACCTCAAAGAAAAATGATAAACCTTCACATCACAATAAAAAAGAGGACAAGCACAAATATTTAGCAAATACTAAAACAACAGCAACAAAGGA
>NW_006924144.1:5221-8663 GCF_000298275.1 Orycteropus afer afer
TCCTAGCCAATAGATTCCAACAACTTATCAAGAAAATCATTCATTATGATCAAGTGGGGTTCATATCAGATATGCAAGGATGATGCAACATTAGAACAACAATCAACGTCATCCACCACATAAAAAAAAAAAGGAGATTAAGTCAATTATATTTGTAACACATCACTCTGGCTCCAAGGCAGAGGACGGACTAAAGCAGGCGCCACCAGGTCAATTCGACTCACGGCGACCGCACGTGTGTCAGAGTACAGCTGTGCTCCACACGGGTCCCAGAGGCTACTTTTTCAGAAACACATCACCATACCTTTCTTTAGCAGCACTGCTGGAAGCGTTCAAACTACCAGCCTTGGGGTTAATAGTCAAGCCAGTGTAAACCGTTTGCACCACTCAGGAACCTTTGAAAATTGCTACTAAGTCCCTTATCCTTTACTTCATATTCAAAACCCCCAAATTCTTCCATGCGGTAAGCTGTCTAACCCCTCATGCTGGACAGGGTTAAGGAGCCTCACTCATCGATTAACCCCAGTGGATATCCAATGGGTGTTAACTGGAGGGAGTACAAGAGAGAAAAAAAACCAAAGCGGGTGGTCTGTCGTCGGGCAGGAAGAGCACCGACACACAGCACCTCTAAACTGTCCCTGCTTTCAAGGGCCTGTTGGCTCCCTGCCGTCCTCTACTCACAGAGGATGGGGTTTCTCACGTCTTCACTAGTGGCACTTAAAGGGGAAGGGGATGTGCCAGACAGAGCTGCAGAGAGTAACACACGTGGGTCCAGAGGGTGAAGGGATGGCGTGGGCTCTTGACAGCCGTATCCCCGACTAGGATGAGTCTGTTCTGACACCTGGCAACCCCACGTGCGCACAGCAGGACCGCCCCATACGGTTTCCAAGGCTGTGACCTTTCGGAAGCAGCCTGCCATACCTCTGGGAGGATTGGAACCACCAATCCGTGGGTTTGTAGCCCAGTGCTTCTAACTATTACTGTGAGCACACAGCCTGGCACTTTGTAAGTCTGGCTACCACCCCCACTGTGACTGTTATTCCAGAAGGAGAAGCCTGGCTACAGGCTCCAAGGGAAGCCTCCTGGGGCCCACCTCCGAGTTCCCGGACCGGGGCCTCATGCTTCCGCCTGTCAGTCACTCGCCACTGAGAGGGGTGCTCTCACCTGAGCCGCTGGGAAGCAATGCTCCTTGTCCAGCTGGGCCGCAATGGGAACGAGCTCCTTCTCGGCAAAGTCCTGGCACGTCTGACGCAACATGTGATGTGTCTCCGGGAGCGCCACGGACTGGTAGATCGTGTGTAACTGTCGCCAGGCCCGAGAACAGAGAGCTGCTCGTAAGAAGAGCAGGAGTCAGTGGAGGGAAGGCAAGAGGCCCTGCATAATAATAAAATCTTTCCCTTGGGTCAATTCCGACTCACACTGACCCTGCAGGACAGAGCAAGAGGCCCTGCATAATAATAAAATCTTTCCCTTGGGTCAATTCCGACTCACACTGACCCTGCAGGACAGAGCAGAACAGCCCGTAGGGTTTCCAAGGCTGTAATCTTTCTGGAAAAAATGATGGCACATCTTTCTCCCAGGGAGTGGCCAGTGGGTTCAAACCGCTGACCTTTCGGTTAGCAGCCAAGTGCTTAACCACTGCGCCACCAGGGCTCCTCGAGAACAGTAATCCACTAACTCAATGGTTCTCAACCAGGGACGATTCTGACGATTCTGACCCACTGGGCAATGTCTGGAGACATTTTTGGTTTGGCACCCTGCAGTGGGGGGTGCGACTGGCACTTAGTGGATGGAGGCCAGGGATGCAGCAAAACAGCCCACAGCGCACAGGACAGCCCCCGTGACCAAACTGTCGTTGGCTGCCACTGAGCCGATTCCGTCTCACGGCCCGTGCGTGCAGCGCAGCACGGCTCCACGGAGTTTTCAAGGCTGTGACCTCTGAGAAGCAATCTGGCCTGTCCTCTGAGGTGCCCATCCCAAAATGTCAACAGTGCCACTGTCAAGAGGCCCTGCGTTAACTGAATGCTTATTATGTTTGCTCAACACCTGGCACTTTGTGTCCTTCTCTCCTCAGTAGGAGAGCAATGGTACCAGCACAGGTCTGGGGCCTGAGGCAAGGGTCTGCCCTTCACTGTGCCTCAGTTTCCATAAAATGTGGAGGACAAGAGGACTGAGCTCCTGGGGGCGGGGGAAGTATCTCTTTATCTAACCGCACTGCTTGGCACAGGCACATGTCTAACGAGTTGCTGTTACTCACCACCCAGTTGGACCCCACTCAGGGCAACCTTATGGATAACAGAACAAAAGGCTGCCAGGTCCTGTGCCAATTTCATCATTTTTGATATGTGTGTGCCCTTGGTTATGGCTACTGTGTCAATCAATCCAATCTCACTGAGGGCTCTCCCTTCTTCTTACTATTGTTCAGGCCAGGGAAAGGGGGCTTGGCCACGTGTCGCTGCCCCTGCAGCTGAAGGACGTGGGAAGATGGGCAGGAACTGTGACAGAGTTCCAAGGTGTAACCTTTTCGGAAGCTGACTGGGCACCTGTAACAGGCACTGCACTGTCGTACACACTGTCATTTCACCCCCACACCACCTCTCAGTTTAGTACTACAACCACGGAGTCACTCAACTGAGGTGGAGGGGGTGACTGTCTTGCCCGAGGTCACGGAGAGTCTGGGTTCAAATGCAGGCCTGACTCCGGGCAAAGGGCGCGCAGTACGCACCTCCGTGGGAATAAAGTAAGGAGTGGGGACGGCGGATGCAGCTGTGAAAACTTGGATGGGGTGAGGGTCAGAGCAGAGGGCTGGGGTCACTGCAGGGCCCAGGGGTCAGAACACGGTCCAGACGGGGCTAGCAGTTAAGAGCAACTTAATTAGGGCAGAGGGCAGGCGCGCTCCCGGAGGGGCCGCCGCCCGCTCGCAGCTCGGGCAATACCGGGCCGCCAAGACTCACGGCCGTTCGGCCGGCCCCGGGCTGCGACCTCGCTATGCGGAGCCCTAGCGCACTCACCTCCGCGGACGCGGCCACAGGCCCGGGAGAGCAGCACGGCAGCCATGACTACCGCACAGCGCTTCGCTTTTCCTCTGCGACCTCCCGCGGCCGGCTCGAGGGTTCCGGGCTGCGGGGGCGGAGCTCTGGCCGCGCGCCGGTTCCGCCCCAAGGCTTAGGAGGCGGGGCGAGGCCGTCACGTGGTCTTCCCGAGGCGGGGCTCCCGGGGCTCCTCTTCGACCCCGCCTCCCTCTACCCGCATTTGTCAAGTCTCGGAGGTCCATGCCGTCAACCATTAATTGTTGTTGTTGTTGAAGGACAAAGCCAAGTCCACAGAGATCTTTTTTTTTTTTTTTTTTTAGGATTTGGGTGAAGATTTACAGAGTAAATTCACTTTTCATACAGCAGTTCACATATACTTTGTACTTAGGTCATGAACATGCTCAGCTTCA
>NW_006924144.1:14378-14898 GCF_000298275.1 Orycteropus afer afer
TACTTCTACTTGTTCTTCCTCTGTTCAGCCTCTCAAACACAGAATGGTACAAATCGGGTCTTCTTTGGAGAAGCCAGAAGGGCATCTTAGCCCAAAGGCTCAAAATGAAAGGCGCGGCGCTGTCCCAGCAGACCTGCAGGTGAGGGTCAGGAGAACAATGGGAGTGGAAGGGTGCCGCCAGTGCGGGTCCTGCACCTGGTGGGCCTGCCAAGGTGCTGGAATGTGCTCCCTTCTGTCAGATACCAGCTCTAACAGGGGGCGCGGGTCTTCCCGCGCAGGGAGCTCTTCCCGCCCATCACATCACCACAAGATGACTGCAATCAAGTCCAGAGCCCCTGATAACATGGCCCGACTCAACTTTAGACTGGTTCAGTTACTTCAGATAAAGTATGGTGTCCAATTCTCTCCCCAATTCACGAACAAAAACATTCATTTCAAACCACCCCACCCTCCCACTCCCCACCAGCAGAACCTTCTCTGAATTTCCTGAGCAGTTGAGACACAGGGATCCATGTCCTAG
>NW_006924145.1:0-11803 GCF_000298275.1 Orycteropus afer afer
TCTTCTGTGTCTGTGTTAATTGGTTTCCCTTTTCTTTGTTGAAGAGGGTCTTTGCAATCCTTCTGCCTAGTCCGCCATCTTGCCGGAAGCCCTACGTTATTCTTTAGGGTTGCATAGTACTCCATTGTGTGTATATACCATAGTTTGATTATCCATTCTTCTGCTGATGGACACCTAGGTTGTTTCCATCTTTTGGCTATTATAAACAATGCTGCAAGGAACATGGGTGTGCATATGTCTATGTCCTCGCCCTCACTTCTTTAGGATATATCCCTAGTAATGGAATGGCTAGGTCAAATGTTATTTCTATTTCCAACTTTTTAAGGAATCGCCATACTGTTTTCCAGAGTGGTTGTATCGTTTTACAGTTTCACCAGCAGTGTATGATTGTGCCAGTAACTCCGCATCCTCGCCAGCATTTGTTGTTTTCTGTCTTGTTGAACCCTGCTCCTAGTGCTGGCGAAAGATGATATCTCATTGTTATTTTGATTTGCATTTCTCTAATGGCTAATGGTAGCATAGTGCCTAAGGCATTTGACTGTTAGCCAGAATGCTGGTGGTTCAAACCCACCAGCCACTCCTGGGAAGGAAGGTTGGCCAATCCTACTTCCATAGTGATACTGCCTCGGAAACCCAAGGAGGGGTTGCTATGAGTCGGGGTCGACTCGCCGGCAAATAACAACAACAACAATGGCTAATGAGTGTGAGCATTTCTTCATATGTTTGTGGGTTCATGACCAATTTTTTGAGAAGTAGATGGCCCCTTCCTTCTTCCTTATCAGTCTTAGTCTGGAAGTTCCACTGAAACCTATCCACCATGGGTGACCCTTGTTATTTGAAATAGCAGTGGTTCAGATCCAACCATGGCACAGGACTGTGCAACATTTTGTTCTGTTAGACATAAGATTGCTGAGTCACACCAAACTTGTGGTCATCTAACAACCACTTCAAAGTCTTCAGATCTCAAAAATCTCTGTTTAACCCTCGTCTTTTAGGCAGGACTCGTATGATTCCAAAATTAAATTCTTTTCTGTAACATCTCATGACACAGAGCATCTTCCTTTCATAACTCACTGTTCTGGAAAGATTTCATTAGCCATTATCTTGCCGTCAAGACTGTAAGCAAAGGAAAGCTGATCCCATACTTGCCTTGTTCATTATGTATCCCTGTTGTTGTTATGTGCTGTGCAGTCCGACCCAATTCATAGCAACCCCTCCTTGGGTTGCCCAGGCAGTATCACTATGGAAGTAGATTGCCCAACCTTCCTTCCCAGGAGTGGCTGGTGGGCTTGAACCACCAGCCTTCTGGTTAGCAGTCAAGTCCCTTAGGCACTATGCTACCAGCACCTTTAAATGAGTTAAGTGTATAAATAAACTGGATACTCCTTGGTGAACATCCAAGTCTGTGGCCCAGTTGCTTGTTTAAGAACAGCATGTCCAAGATACTCAGCACCCAGGTCAAAAACCAGCATTGGTTTTTTATAGAACATGCGTCTTTAAGTGTTTAAATTGTGTAAGTGCCCTACACTGAGTTTGAATAAACATCCTCATCTTAAGCTATGAATAAAAGTAGTAATTAATGACAATCCTTTAGAAGGGGAAGAACATTTTAATACTTATTTATATATTTGAAACAGGTGCTAGAATATTTTCAGGACGAACTTACTTAAAAAAAAAAACAAAAACAAACTAAGAGGTATAGCGGGCTCACTTTATTTGTTCATGAACTTTGAGAAGACAATGCATCCATCCATAGTGGGTGTTTGCTGTCCAAGGCCTAATTGGAAACAAACTCCGGATTTTACTAAGAGGAATCAGAAAGTAAAACCCATGTCGCCACTTGCTGGGCGCAGGCAGAGAAAATCTACAAGGCTTTTGCTCGCTCTCCCTACAGAAACAGTAATACAAACACCCGAGAGCACCTCAGAGAAGGCTTCACTGGAATCACGGCTTGCCGTTGGTGAAAGTTTCCCACCGTGACGTCACCGGAAACGGCTGCTTGTGACGCTCAACAGCCCTACTACTCGCGCAGGGCGCCGGAAGCGAAACGGAAATGGATCTGCACTCGCTTCCGGGCCCCGGCGCCATTTCTAGTGGTTGCGGATTGTCATGAGTTGTAGTCCACTGGGACAATGAGCTATGACTACCATCAGAGTAGGAGCCGCGATGGCTGTCCACGCAACTCCGGCGGGGGTTATGGAGGGGGTCGTGGAGGGGGCCACGGGGGAAGCCGAGGTTCCGGAGGCGGCGGCGGAGGAGGTGGTCGAGGCGGACGGGGCCGGCATCCCGGACATCTGAAAGGCCGCGAAATTGGCTTGTGGTACGCAAAAAAACAAGGACAGAAGAGTAAGGAGGCGGAAAGGCAAGAGGTAATCAGGGACCCATAATGGAGAGGGATAAGGGAGGAGGTCTCCTTTTCCTTCCTGACGTGCTTAACTTTCCTTTATTCTTTAAGTTGTTTGTGTTTCTTAACTGCTGCATGTGCTTTATGAAGGGTAGAAAACAAAACAAAACAAAAAAACTCACTGCCGTCGACCCATAGTGACCCTTCCTTGGGTTTCCAAGGCAGTATCACTGCGGAAGTAGATTGTGCAGTTTTCCTTCCGAGTAGTGGCTGGTGGGTTTGAACCGCCAGCCTTCTAGTTAGCAGTCAGATGCCTTAGGCACTACGCCACCAGAGCCTCTCTATGAAGTGTAGATGAAGTGTAAATCTAATATTCTGAAGCTTCGTGTAGCGAATGCTTTAGCTTTTAACGTTAGCCTTGCGCATATGGTATGAGCGATCAGGAATTGTGAAGGATAAGTGCATACTTTGCTTAAAAACGTGGATTGTGGAGAAAATAAATGTTCAGATCCAACCGCAGTTAACTTTATTGGTGTCTCTGCCATGTTATCTGTGTGTTCTCTTTCCTATAGAATTATTCCCTTTTTTTTTTTTTTTTTGCCTAGTGAACTGAAAGATAACGACCTTCTACTTTAGGGATAGGTTTGTGGGGAGCAAAATAAGGGAGGTACTATTTTTAATTTAGATCGTTCAGGAACATAGTCCAGGTTTCATTTTTAGTATTAAAATTTTTCCTACAAGCCCATGTTGGGGTGAGGTGTTTTATATTGGTTAGCATCTCCTCTTTGAGAAGGAAACTTAAAATCTTAGAACTGGAAGAAACATAAAGAGCTCCTTTGCCTTAGTCTCTGTTTTCAGGTTGGTGATTGTCAGTTTGAAGATCTTCAAGATCTGTAGTGAAGAAAAACTGAAGTTCCCTGAGTGACTCATTCTGATAAAATAGTTAAAAGTTATTTCTTTAAAAGCACCTTAATAATTTATCCATTGCTGTAGAGTTGATTCCGACTCATAACGACCCTGTAGGACAGAGTAGAACTGGCCCACAGGGTTTCCAAGGCTATAATCTTTAGGGAAGTAGATTGTCAAATCTTCTTCATAGAGACCACTGATGGATTGGAACCCCGACCCTGAGGTTAGTAGTTGAGGGCTTAACCTGTGCTTCAGCAGGGCTTCACTCATTATCTGGTGGGTGAGAATAGACATTGCTTTTTCGTTCATTCATCCCCAGTATTATAATTAATTCCTGTCATATTCTGAAAATAGTCTGGCACCGGATTCAAGTATACATAATTATTAAAATGTTCCTTCCTCTTTTAAAGGATTGTCATTAATTGCTAAGTAGCATGGTTGTAAAATGTAGAACACAAAAATTTAAGGGTGAAAGGAAGAGAATGTTGCAAAAGTAGGAAGGAGCAACTGGAGGAAAAGAAGAAAATAAGGAAATGGGTGTGTTTTGGAATCCAAGAGTAGTATTTAAAGGGAAAAAAAAAGCATATAAAAAAGATTTAATCAGTAGTGATAAATGCTGCACATGTGTCAAGTAAGACAAGAGCTGAGAATGTCTTGGGTTTAACAACAAGGTCATCAGTCACCTTGATGAGACACCTGTCTGTGGATTGTTGTTGTTTTGATCAAGTTGTCAATTCATGGCAACCCATGTGTGCAAAGTAGAACTGCTCCATGTAGTTTTCAAGGCTGTGGTCTTTAGGAAGCAGATCACTAGGCCTTCGTACTAGGAACCTTTCAATTAGTAGTCAATTGCTTAACTATTTGCACAGAACTTCTTGTTGTGAATTGGAGGAAGTAGTTTGGGAAGTGAAGGAAAGATGAGGAAATGGAGCAGGTGTACCCTTTAGGTTGTTGGGGAAAAAAATGAAAGCTGCTATTCATAATTCACAGTAGTTCTCAAGCTAATAGTCATTTTACCCTTGCAAGTTAACTTTCTTCAATCTCCTTATCTCAATTTGTGCTTCCTCCCCAAACCCCTCTAGGGGAAAAAAAAAAAAAAATTCCTGACTGTCATTCCTAACCACAGCCTTGCTGGATCCAATAGTATTTTCTCAGTTCTCAGCCTTAATTAGGTCTCACTATAATTTTATGCTCCTGACTATACTTTCTGTTTTAAAATTCTTTTTCTGATCTCCATCTTGTTGGAGATGGATATATATATATGGAATAACTCGTTATTCCTGTAGTATCCTGCTTCCTGTCTGATTATTCCTTTTTGATTATTTCTCTGACTTGCTTGCCTACCTTGGACCACAAATGCTTGACTTTATTCATTCCTCATTTCTGTGTGTTGTTGTTATGTGCCATCGAGTCAGATCTGACTCATAGCGACCCTCTTTGGGTTTCCAAGGCGTTATGACAACAGAAGTAGATTGCCCAACTTTCCTTCCAAACTAAGAGATCTCATATGTCCTTGTGATTTTTCTTTACTACCTCTTTGCGGAACACTCCAAAATTTCTATTATCAACTCTGAAAACAAAATAGATCCACAGATCCAGTTCTGGGTGGCACATAGTTTGTACTTGCCTACTAACTGAAAGGCTGGTAGTTGCAACCTACCCATTGGTGCTGTAAAAGAAAGGCTTGGCAATCTGCCTCTATTTTATAATTATACCCAAGAATAACCTACGGAGCAGTTCTACTCTGCAGCACCTGGAGTTGACTCAGAATTGAATCTATGGCAGTGGGCTTTTTTTTTTTCCCCACAAATAGTTATTGGGAAATTCCACCATTTTTCTTAACTGACTGTAATCCATACTTAACATTCTATTTGACCTCTGTGACCGCTCTTACCTAAAATCACGTGCTGTCACACAGCAGCCTCCTAATGGTTAATGTTACTGCTGTCCTCTCAGCACCCACCCTAGAAATTGGAACAATTGTCTTTGATTTTCTCTTGCTCTCCTCGTCTTCCCCCTTTAAATAGTCATCCATGCTAAGATTTCTTTCTCAGGATCTCTATTTTATCTTTTTCACTTACACTTTCACCTTCCTCCCCCTTAGTTCTTTACCTAATAGTCTCTGATTTTCAGCACTCCTCAGGTGGTTCCAATAGCCTGTGGATTGACTGCACATTATTATTAAGCCTAGATTTTATAGAACCCAAGGTTTATAGGCTCATAGATTTTCAAAGAATCTGTTTTTAAAGTTACCGTTTCTAAAAACAGAAGTCTCCAAAAATAGTGGCTTTGGCATTCATTCCTTTTTATATTGGTCTACAGCTGCATTTCCTAGGAGTATATATATGTGTGTACATATATGCGTGTTTATGTGTATGTGTGTATAAATATATGTGTGTGTGTGTGTGTGTGTGTATATATATATACACACATATATTGTATATGTACATATATGCACTCACATATATATGGTTTCTAAATTTCATTTCTTATTCTCTGAAGCAGTTGAACCAAAATGAAGTACTGCTCATTTTCTTTGCTCTCTCTGAGCTCAGCCATCTTGCTTCCCAGTTCTCTCTTTTTTGTGTACGATCTTTAGTATAAAAGATCATCACAACCAAAATATTCTAGTTTTCAACTTAATTTTTTTTTTAATCAGAATAGTTGGGTTTAAATTAATTGTGAATATCTTCAAAAATTTAAAACAAGGAAATTGTATAATTAGTATGTGAGGGTAGAAAGGTTTTAAGATGGGAGAACCAAAATTTTAAGAAATGACAAGAATATGCTTTTATTTGCCAATTACATTAGAACTCATTTAAATAGATAATGTTGTAGAAGAAGATCTAGAAGGATACGTACAAAACTCAACATTAATTAAGTTGAGGAGACGGAATTAGACTAAAGAGCAAGTGTGGGATAAATATTTAGGATTTTTTAATGAGTCATATGTTACATTGGCTATATTTAATTATGCTTAGTTATCAAATAATTATTGTACATTATATCTTAAGTTTATAAAAATGTTTCTTCCTTTCCTCAAAAGAGAGCTGTAGTACACATGGATGAACGTCGAGAAGAACAAATTGTGCAGCTTCTGAATTCTGTTCAAGCTAAGAATGACAAAGATTCAGAAACACAGATATCCTGGTTTGCTCCTGAAGATCATGGGTAAGAAAAAAAAAAAAAGTATTCTTTTAAAAAATGGATAAAGAGTAGCACTCTTTTTCATAGTATTGGCTAGAAAAGAATAATAAAAGTAACATCTTTAAGGTCTTTAAGTGAAATTTAGTCTCAAAGTAATATTCTTTCCTTCTACAGACACAGCAGATTTGGTGAAAGATCAAAAAATTTAGATGATATATTCCTGCCCAGGGGAATGCTAAATGATAGAAATAGTCTGTCAGTGTATGAGATTTATTAAGTTATTTAATGTTCTTCCAACCTGTCATCTTTTTATGTCAGAAATTCTCCTGTGGGGGAGACTTCTGCAGGAAGTTATGTTGCAGCTGTTTTAGGAAAGTTGCAAGAGCTGTATCATTTAGGGGAAAAATTAGCAGAAGTTTTTCAGGGACTGTGTAATGTATTACAATATTTTTAGCTTAGAATGGGTGATAGGAAATAGATCAAGAAGGTATAAAATTAAACCAGGCCTTAGAAGAAAGAAAACAAAAAAAAAACAAACCAAAAAGCCCAGTTAGTCACTGCAGTATTGCAGTGGAGGATTGACTGTTCTGTGTGAAATTTTATTTTTTACTTTTTTAACTACCCTAAGGAATAACATAATTGGTAATATTTATTTATAGGATGGAAAAATTTGAATTCATTTTAAGAATAAATATATTGTGCTCTACTAGGAGAATACACTTTTGATGTTGGTGTTTTTGAAATATTTAAAACTGTATATTGATTTGTTTTATTCTGGGGGTAGCTCTTTGTTTGAGCTTTTTTAATTTTTTATTTTGCCATAATAGATATGGTGCTGAAGTTGCTACTGAAAACAAACCAAGCATGGAGAAGAAACTTGAAAACCAGGAGAAGAAATTGACAAACCAAGATAAAAGGATAGTTAGAAGCAGGGATAGATCATATGTAGACCAAGATTCTGAGTATCTCTTGCAAGAAAATGAGCCAGATGTAACGTTAGATCAACAACTATTGGAAGATTTACAAAGGAAAAAAACTGACCCTCGGTATACTGAAATGCAGGTAATGGGAAGCAAGATGTAGAAAAATTATTATTTCTGATTCTTTTCTTAGACTTAATAAAAATATATTTATGCTTACAGGTAGCTGCATGGTATAGATCAATGAGGCACCTCATCAGGACATTCCATGTGGCAATTTTACTTATTTATTTTGAATGGTAGAGAAAAGTAGTGAGAATGAAAATTATATATAGCTTCATTTGTAGGAGAATGAATGTTTGAAAAGAAATGTTTGAGAATTGCTGGTACAGATGAAAAAATAGCATTCTTGAATTTAACTTTCCTAGGCTAGTTTAATGAGGTGTCAGTAATTATTGAGTCACTAGTTGCTGTCAGGTCAATTCCAGCTCATGGTGAGTCTCTGAGAGGTGAAAATGGTTAAGCAGTCAGCTGCTAACTGGAAGGTTGGCAGTATGAGCCTACCCTGAGATGTCTTGGAAGAAAGGCTTGGTATTCTGCTTTTGAAAGGTCGAAACATGACAACTCTATGGAGCATAGTTCTGTTCTCTCACACATGGAGTTTCCACCAGTTATTGAGTAAAGGAAATTAGATTTATAAAGGTTCTTCCAGAACATTTAATTCTTTCTTTCCTATCATGCATGATAAAATTAAATCCCTGGAAAGTTAGGTGATATACTTATGTTCACCAACTTTAAAAGCAGGACTATGACAAGATCTGAATTCTCCAGTACTTTCTTTACTTGCTAGGCTAGATGATATTTTAAAGTACCTACCAGTTAAAACAAAATTTTGTCCTTTACGAGTGTTCTAGAGAAAGATGTAATGAAATGTAATAAATAAATTTGAAGAGGAAATATTGGGGGAATGCAGAGGGCCATATCTTTAAAACAGAAATAGGTAGTACACTTTTCTAGAAAGCCATAATATAAAGTCTTGTAGGAAAGAAAGATCTGTTGACTGTGACTGATGAAAATTGGATTTCCTGGTTAAATGAGCTGACCAGAGACTATACTGTGTAGCTGTTTGATGCTTCTTAAATGAAAATATTATTTGAGGATGTAGGAGGTTTCAAATATGATTTCAAGGTGATTTATTTCACATTGTAGTGGTTGAGACAAAAACTGCTTTGATAGCCTTAGCAACAAGGAGAGAGTTAGCTTCTATCTCTGCTTTTATGGAGGACAGAACTCAAATATTAAAGACAGGTGATTGATCTAGTTCAGAAAAGTCAAGAGAAGAAATGTGTAAAACATGAAACAATTAGTGTTTTCTCTCTGTGTGCCAGGCATTGTTGTAAGTGCTTTAAATGTACTACTTTTAAACCTCTCAACAACCCTTATGTAAGTGATACTATTGTGTCTGTTATAGATGAGGAAAAGAAGCTTAGGTTAAGTGACCTACCCAAAGTTGCACAGATAGTAACAGAACCATGTCTAAAATTGAGGTGTGTTTAAGAGCTCAACTTCTTAATCCTTGGTAATGTACCATATCTTTTCTTTATAACTTATTTAGTAAACAATTTTTTTTTACTTGCTAGATCCCAGTTATTTTGCTGTATTCTATGAAGAATAATAGTATATTTTCTGTTCTCAGGCACTTTGTAATCTCATCTCGTATCTCATAAGTTAGAGATTTGGCTGTTTTGGGAAAGACTATCAGATTGAAAATCTTCAATGTTCACATATAAAGAAAGCAAATGTTAATGCCAGTTTCAAATACAGTGGGGTAGCTTATATATTTTCATTATGTGCTTATATTTGACTACAAAGAGTACTAATATTTTTAGTAGATGTCATTAAGAAATAGTTTTTAAATAATTTAAAAATGGTTATAGAAGAAACTATTAATATGGTGACCTGTTATTTCAAGCCACTAGAATTTATTTAAATTATCACATTGACTCTCCATTTTTATAATACTGATAATAGTTACCTGACATAACAAGTATTCCAATATAAAATTACCTAGGACTGTTCTATTTGCATGTATTTTTTTCTTATTTTCAATGAAGGGGTTTCGTTAAAACTATAGTTTATTTTTTAAACGACTGAAAATTTTTCCTGTTAATTTATAAATTTGAAGAAATCTTTTGTTATATAATGCATCGTAATTTTTAGATTAAAAATATAGTTATGTTTTAATATGAACTATAGTACTGCTTTTTATTGTTTGTAATTTTTACATAGTGTGAATATGACGCTCCATAAAAGTTATCAAAATTAAAAAGAAGTTCTCACATAAATAAAGAGAATTAGTCCCTCCCTGGTTACTATTCCAGTTGTAATCCATCAAAAATTTTTGTAGTAAGCCCATCTGTATCAAACTGTTACTTGCTTTTTAAGTAAGATTTTCAGACTTTATAGAAAAAAACTTTGTAGGGGTTCACCTTAGAATCTGGCTTGACTAAGATCACAGTTCTTAAATGCAGAGGTACAATTCGGTAACATTTTCTTCTGACTCCAGATATTGTTTTAAGTTTACTCTTATACTCAAAGCCAAGCATACTGAAAAATCTTTTAATCTGCTCCAGTGTCTAATGCATTAGCAAATGTCAGATTGATGGGTAGATAAAATAATGTGATGTAGAAATCAAATCTGAGATGAATACATAAAACAGAAATGAAAAAATAGTGTAATTTAGGGATTATAAGAATGCTGTTAGATGATAGATCTGATTTTATTTCACTACTGTTAACATTAAGGAATGGTCTCTATTTTGCTAGATGTAAAAGCATTCTGTTTTTGAGTGTTTCAGAAGTAAAAGATACTGGCAAGTTCTTGCTTATAAAAAATTGTTAAGTTGATAATTCACATAAGCTGTGAAATGAAAAAAATACTTTTAGATTCTAACATATTTACCTGTGATATGTACTGATTACTGTGATTATAATTTGAATACGTTTCTTCTGTCAAAATTAAAAACTTTTTTTTAATTTCAGCATTTTCGGGAAAAGCTGCCTTCATATGGAATGAAAAAGGTAAAATACACATCGACTATTTGATTTGAATTGCAAAATATTTATAAAATTTTCTCTTTTTTTTTAAATTGTGATTTGGGTGAAAATTTACAGAGCAAATTCACTGTCCATATAGCAGTTCACATACACTTTGTCTCATGACATTGACTACAAAGTACCACAATGCAACAGCTCCTCTCCCACTTCTTCCCGATAGTTACCTCTTCCCAGTATCCATCCCTCCATGCACTCCTGCCCACTGAGCTGTCTCCCTGTACATAAACAGCCCGTCTTTCTCCCATGATATTTCACTCCAAGGAGTGTATCTACCTCAGGTACATGTTCAACTCAAGTGCTTGTCTTTTGTTTGGCTGGAAGCCACAGGTATGGATTAAATTCCAGACCTGAAGGGCAGCTAGGAGCCATAGTCTCAGTCGTTCCACAAGGCTCTATCAGACCAGCAAACCTGGTCTCCCTTTCATTTTTTTTTTTTTTATTGTCCCAATGATTTTGAGTTTTGTTCCACATTGTTCTGCCTCTATCCAGGATCTCCTACATGATCCTCCTCCGACTGCTTGACAGTGGTAGCCGGACACCAGCTAGTTCTTCTGGTCTCATAGTCGTATAGGCTGCGGATAGCATGGTGTACCAGTTGCTAGGACCAATTCTTTCCATGAATCTTTGGTTTTCTTCATTCTTCTTTGCCCTGGATGAGGAGAGACCCATCGTTGCATCCAGATGGCTGCTTGCAAGCTTTGAAGATCCCAGTTGCTACTCGCCAAAGTAGGAGGTGGAACAGTGTTTTGTGTAGTATGTTATGCCAATTGAGCTTGATGTCTCCTGTGACTATGGTCAACTTCTCGGTCCCTCTGGGTGCCTGGCTGTGACCAAGAAGTGACTACAACCTTGTCCCTTGTCAGCTGTACTATATACCTGGGAATTCGGATCATACAAATACACTTATAGGACTGTTGTCTGCCAACCCTATACATGGTCTTGGGTACAATCCCCACTTCAGAGACATACCTAATAGTTCAGCCTATCCACCCATCCATCCACCTGTATACTTATGTTTGCCGTCACTGACAATGCAGTACTGTATGTGCAAAAGAGTTCATCTTTGTTGTCTGTACCTCCCATGTACCTCTCTCTGTCTTCCTCTTTCTCAGTGCCACCATGTTGATCATTCACATTTGGTAAATTGCCCTTCTCTTCACCCAAATCAATACTTATCTCTCCCTGTCTAACGGTGTCCCCTCCCCTCCCACCCCTGGTAACCAACAAAGAAAATTAACTTCCATAGATAAACCTTTCCTTGACTTTTACAATAATGGACTAAAACAATATTTGTCCTTTTGTGATTGACTATTTCACTCAGCATAATGTCCTCCAAGTTCATCCATGTTATGCGGTATTTTGCAGA
>NW_006924145.1:14923-15454 GCF_000298275.1 Orycteropus afer afer
CCATGTGCACTGGAAAAGAATGTATATTGTGCTGTCATTGGGTGAAGTGTTCTGTAGATATCTATAAGGTCAAGTTGGTAGATTGTATTGTTTAGCTCTAATGCATCTTTGCTGAGTTTCTTTCCAGTGGTTCTATCTTTCATTGAAAGTGGTGTATTAAATTCTTCCACTATGACTGTGGAGTCATCTATTTGACTTTTCAACTCTTTTAAAGTCTGATTTATGTATTTTGGGTCTCTTTCATTGGGACCATAGATATTTATTATGGTTATATCTTCATGTTTAATTGATCCTTTAATCATTATATAATGTCCTTTCTTTCTCGTATGGTAGTTTTTGTCTTAAAGTCAGTTTGATCAGAAATTAATTTTGCCAGTCCTGCTATTTACGGTTGCCATTTGCTTCATATATCTTTTTACAACCTTTGATATTTAGTCTGTTTTTGTCTTTATCTCTAAGGTGTGTCTCTTGTAGATAGCATATTGATGGATTTTGTTTTCTTATCCAATTTGTGACTCTCCGTCTCTTGAG
>NW_006924146.1:0-1498 GCF_000298275.1 Orycteropus afer afer
AAGAGTCTCTCACACCAAATATTTGGAGACCCAGTTTTTCTAAGTCATTGTGGCCATCTTGATTTCTGCATGCTCTTGTGTCTGATTGATTTGGGGGGTCCTGCCAGGTGAGGGCACTGGGTTTTCCCCTAGGGTAAAAATTTTCAAGGACTGTTTTCTTTTCGGAGCTCTGGTGGCATAGTGCCTAAGCCATTTGACTGCAAACCAGAGACTGGCAGTTCAAACCCACCAGCCACTCTTCGGAAGGAACATTAGCCAATCTACTTCTGTAGTGATAGCACCTAAGAAACCCAAGGAGGGATCGCTATGAGTCAGATCCGACTTGACGGCAGTGTGTTTGGTTTTTCAGTTTGTTTTCCTTTAGGGCCAGATCATCCTAATATCATAAGTGGATAGGGTATGATCAAAACTGTTTTTTTTCCTAATAAAGGGTCCCCAAATGAAAACATTTATTTCTGGCCTTGTGGAGACCAGACTCCACAGAAAGGGGCAGGGCACCCATTTTGTTTGAGGGAGTGTGGGGGAAGTTAGGGAACTGCATGTATTTGCAGATGTCAAGGCAGGGTGTGTATGTGTTGGAGGTATGGGAGTCTTGAAGTCAGGGTGACTGGGGTTCAGTCCCAGCACTGCTCTTGTGGCTGTGGGATCAAGCACAAGCTGTTCACACCTCAAAGCCTTGGTTTCCATTTCTGTAAAACTTCTACATGGGGTTACTGCAACCCCATGTGTTACAGGATAGAACTGCCCCATAAAGTTTTCTTGGCTGTAATCTCATGGGAGCAGATACCCAGGCCTTTCTTCTGTGATGCCGCTGGGTGGGATAGAACTGCCGACCTTGGGTTAGTAGTCAAGCGCACACCGCTTGCACCACATGTAAATCTGGCACATAGCATATGGCACATAGGCTAGGCAAACGGTAACCCTTAGCTTAGAATCAAGCAAACTAGCACGTTAGAAGCCACGATGCTTCCTTGGTGAGCATGCATTCCTTTGGACAGGAAACCTCCCAAGACCTCCCCAGCTGCCAGGTGGATAAACCAAACGCACTGCCTTTGAGTCAATTCTGACTCATAGACACCCTACAGGATGGAGTAGAACTGCTCCTTAGAGTTTCCAAGGCTATAAATCTTTACAGAAGCCTCATCTTTCTGCCACATGGAGCTGGCGTGGGATCGGGCAGTGTTTCATTCTGCTGTGCATGGGGTCGCTATGAGTCGGAAACAACTCGATGGCACCTAACAACAACAAGAATTTTTCAATATTGCAACTTGAGGCTTAAATTTTTTCCTCAGTTCTTTCAGCTTGAGAAATGCCAAGCATGTTCTTCCCTTTTTTTTTTTTTTTTCTAGCTCCAGGTCTTCGCACATTTCATTATCATAATTGGCTTTGTCTGCTTGAGATGCTCTTTGAAATCTTCTGTTCACCTCTTTTATTTTGTCATTTCTTCCATTTGCCTTAGCTACTCTCTGTTCAAGGGCAAGTTTCAGAGTCTCTTCTG
>NW_006924146.1:2175-3856 GCF_000298275.1 Orycteropus afer afer
TTTTTGTGTAGTTGTTATGCCAATTGAGCTTGATGTCCCCTTATCTGCAGAGTCATGAAGCAGCCCTTAAGTAATAACATGGAGTTTACCTCAAGATCAGATTTGTGAAATTGAAGTCACAAAGTTAGGCGAGCCAACTGTATGGTGAGACTTGATTGTGCTTTTTTGTTTGTTGTTTGTTTTGTTTTAATGCTTTTATGATCTCCAAGAAGGCAGCTGTATATGTAGGGTTTATTTACCATTGTGAATAGGTCCTATTTACAATGGTAAGGTGCTCTAGTACACAGTGGTTAAAGCACTCAGCTGGCAACAAAAGTCAATGGTACAAACCCACCAGCCACTCCATGAGAGAAAGATGTGGCAGTCTGCTTCCATAAAGATTTACAGCCTTGGAAACCCTGTAGGGCAGTTCTACCTATAGGATCCCTAAGAGTTGGAATCTACTCGTTGCCTATGGGTTGGTTATCAACAGCAATGATATTCTTATAAAGCAGCTAGGAATGGGAAAGCGATTTCACTCAAGCATATAAATTGTGCTCTGCTCTGAAAAAATGGCAAATCTAAATGGAACAAAGGAAGGAAGCCAGAAGCCACAAATCATGTGTGGAGTTGTTTCCTGAATGGTTTGGCAGCTCCTTGGCTGCTGGTTCCCTCCCCCCAAGCTTAGTTCCACCAGCAGTGATTCAAGGCCAGGCTCTGGACTAGCCTTGAAGAGACGGACCAGTTGGCAAGGTTGGGCATGGGATGGGTTCCACGTTGGTAAAGATAACTGCCTGGGGGTAACTTACCCTTTAGTCTGCTCTGTCCTGTGCCTGCCCCAGCCACAATCTCCCATGTGATGTCTGGGTGCCATCATTCATCCTTTGCATCATGCCATGACATCTGCCCAAAGTAAGAGTGCCCTCTACTGGCTTGAATTCTTTGCTGCTCCCTGCTTTAATGGGGAAGCTCTGCAATTAGCTGCTAACCTGGAGGTTGACAGTTCAAACCCACCCAGTGGTGTTGTGGAAGAAAGACCTGGTGATCTGCTTCCCTAAAGATTCCACAAAGATTGCAAACAAGAACACTCCGTGGAGCAGTTCACCATGAGTCAGAATTAATGCAGCAGCCATGGGTTTGGTTTGCTTTTTTGTTCTGCCAGAGTGCAGTGAAGAGAGCAAGGGCTTCAGAGTCAGATAACCCCACATTCAAATTCCAACCGCAACTTATTTAACCTTTCTGAGCCTGTTTCCAATTTCTGCCAACTAGGTACTCATTCCTCACAGGCTCCCTCTTTCCCTTCAGAATTTTTATAGAGGCCATTGGGACCACCCCTATCATTATTAACTGATGCCGAGAGGCTCAGCAATTTCCCCAAGGTTACAGATCTGCTACATCGGAGCCAGGATTAATATCCAGATCTCTGGAGTCCCAGTCTAGGAGGATTATCCTAGCAGCATGGGGTGCCACGTGGACATGAGAGCTCAGGCCACCAGTCCTTCACTGCAGGGAACTTAAGGAAGGTTCTGCAAATCCCAGGCCAACCTACCACTTCACTTACTGATGGGGATGCAAATGAGAGCCACTGATAAGAAAATTCAGTCTCTCTTATTAGCTTCTCCATTTCCCTCCGTAGCGTCCTTTCATCAGGGATGTCTGCAGTTACTGGACAAACTCAATTACTCCCTTTCAGTTTCTTTTT
>NW_006924146.1:4791-5915 GCF_000298275.1 Orycteropus afer afer
TTCTGAGGTACCTCTGAGTTAATTCAAACAGCCAACCTTTTAGTAGGATCAGCAAACAGACCTAACCCAAGGGGATCAGTCCCACCAGAATTACATGGACTCAGAATTGGGGGGGGGGGGAAGCATCTCCCTCCCAAAAATTAGGGTGCCATCCAGAAGAAGAAGGAATCAATGCAGAGCAGGCTAAATGAAAAAAAAAAAAAAAAGTCCATGACACGAGGAAGTCTTCTCAGTGCCTGAACTGGACCTCCCTAACCCATTTGTCAGTTTGTTGGACTGTGGTGGCTTGCATGTTGCTATCATACTGGAAGCTATGCCACTGGTATTTCAAATACCTGCAGGGTCACTCATGGTGAACATATTTCAGGAGAGCTTCCAGACCAAGACAGGTTAGGAATAAAGGTTTGGTGATCTACTTCCAAACAGCCAATGAAAACCTTATGGATCATAACAGCATGTATTATCCAATACAGTTCTAAAACACAAGCCCCCTATGTTGGGAGCCTCTCAAAATTTACAGTTGATGCAACAATGGACTTGAGCATATCCATGATCATGAAGATGCTGCAGAAACAGACAACGTTTCATCCAGTTGTACGTGGAATAGTCAGGAGTCGAGTCAGCGCAACAAGTAACAGCAAGGGGATTTGGAGCCAAGAATTTCAGGGAAGAAAATGATGAATTACCTAGCTCTCCAATGGAAAAGTCCAAGGCTGAGCTCCAAGGAAGCAGGGTAGCCTGTTTTTCTCCTCTGATGACTGTGCGGTGAGGCTGTTAATAATCTCAGGGAGCTGGAGGCTAGTCATCCATTCTTAGGAAAGATGGTGTTTCCATCTTCATGGCACCTTTAAAAAGATCTTTTGAAATGGGCTGGCTAAAGGAGCCATGGGGATGCAATGGTTAAGTGCTCGACTGCTAACCAAAAGGTTGGAAGTTTGAACCCACTAGCCACTCTATGGATGAAAAGACCTGGTGATCTGTTACCCTAGAGATTATAGTGTAGGGAGCTCTATGGAGCAGTCTGACGCTGTTCTGTAGGGTCGCTATGAATCAGAATTGACTCAAGAGCACACAACAGGGCTGGGAAACTATTGATTGAATGAATGACAAGAGAGTGTGGTGCA
>NW_006924146.1:8647-10009 GCF_000298275.1 Orycteropus afer afer
ACCTCTCTATGTCTTTCTCTTCCTCAATACCACTATATTGATCACTCACATTTGGTACATTGCCCTTCTCTTCACCCAAATCAATACTTATCTCTATGTATCTAACAGTGTTCCCTCCCCTCCCCTCCCACTGCTGGTAACCAACAAAGAAAATGTCCTTCCATAGATAAACGTTTCCTTGACTTTTACAATAATGGGATAATACAATATTTTTCCTTTTGTGATTGACTTATTTCACTCAGCATAATGTTCTCCAAGTTCATCCACGTTATGCAGTGTTTTGCAGATTCTACATTATTCTTTATGGTCACATAGTATTCCATTGTGTGTATGTACCGTAGTTTGGATATCCATTCCTCAGTTGATGGACACCTAGGTTGTTTCCATCTTTTGGCTATTGTGAATAGTGCTGCAATGAACATGGGTGTGCATATGTCCATTCTTGTCATGCCAAAGGCCTTTTTAAAATATATGTATGTATATTTTTAAATTTGGGATGATTTACAGAAAAGTGATAATGATAGTGCAGAGAGCTCCCGCATGCCCTCTCACCCTTCCCCCATTGCTAACATCTTACGTTACCATTTCCTATTGTTGCTTGCTGCCGTGGTGTCCATTCTGACTCATGGCGACCCCATGTGTGCAGAGTAAAACTGTGCTCCACAGGGTTTTAAGACTGTGACCTTTGGGAAGCAGATCACCGAGGATGTATTCCAAAGCACTTCTGGGTGGGTTCGAACCAGCAACCTTTTGGCTACTAGGTGAGCACTTAACCATTTGCACCCAACCAATTGATCTTCTATTACCATAGTAGTTGTTGAACTTAAAAATCAACACTAGAACATTCTTTCTTCTTCTTCTTTTTTTTTTTAATTGTGATTTGGGTGAAAGTTTACAGAGCAAATGCATTTTCCATTCAACACATATTCATGTGTTCATATACACTTTATTTATTTCAAGACATTGATTGCAATCCCCATAGTATAACAGCTCTCTTCCCACTTCCTCCCTGTGGCTACCTTTTCCCTGTGTCCTTCTTTCCTATGCCCCCTGAGCTATCACCCTGAACACTAGTACTCTTATTAACTAAATTTCAGGATCCAGGATGCAATCCAGAGCGCCACATTGAGTTTAGTTATCATGTCTTCTTAGACGACAGTTTCTTAGTCTTTCCTCATTTTTCATGACCTTGACAGTCTTAAGGAGTACTGTCCAGGTGTCTTATAGAAAGTCCTTCAATCTGGGTTTGGCTGATGTTTTTCTCTCATTGGACTAAGGTTATGGGCTTTCAGAAAGAATGAAGTACTTTTATTTCAGAAAGTGAAGTATGTTTCTCATCCCATTCTATCAGGGGATGTGTGA
>NW_006924146.1:10354-11183 GCF_000298275.1 Orycteropus afer afer
ATGTATATTTATTTTAGACTTTGCACTATAATCCAATATGTCATTTATTTTGTTGCTCACGTTGTTCCAGATTTGGCCATTGGGAGCTCTGTTGGTTGCTGGGTCTCTGACATGACCTCGTCCTTTTGTTTTCGGAGCACTTCCTTACTTATACAAGATGTTCCAGGCCCACCTTGTGTTTTCCCTGCCCCAGCTCTAGAATCAGCCAAAGGCCTTTTTATTTATGCTCCGTTCACCAATTGTTCAGTTCATGTCAGTTCAGTCATCGAAGCCACACAATGTGAAAAAATGAAGTATGCATATAAATCATAAAATTTACTGATAAAAAGATGTGCAGCACATCTTGACAAAGAATAAAATATAAAATACTCTCTATTGTAAATTCCATATAACAGTTGATTCTTTCAACACTTTAACTCTTTTATGACCCAAGAGGTATTTAGCACCCACATTTTCAGCCTCTCAGGTTACTTGGGAAACTGCTATCCCAGGTGGAGTTTGTGCTGTCACTTGGTGGGGACATGTATTACTCCGTGAATCTGAAGAAATTGGTCTCACCCCCACCCTATCCCCCAGTCCTACCACCAGAGTTCATTTAGGACATATGTGTCTGACATAATTGTATCAAAATCTATATCATCGCAAAAAAATTCTTTTTCCCTTGATTTCAGCATGCTTCCCATTTCTGAAAACACATAGTATCAACAACAGCAACAAAAAGAAAATAATTCAGTCATGAAAGAGTTAAATATTTCACCCCACTCTCTTCTTACTGTCATGATTTCTGAAGAGAAGTTCAATGTAATTCTTATCCTTGTTTACCCCAGCC
>NW_006924146.1:11325-12441 GCF_000298275.1 Orycteropus afer afer
GAGCATTCTGGCTGCACTTCTTCTAGGACAGATATGTTAGTTCTTTTGGCAATCCATGGTACTTTCAGTATTCTTCACTAGCACCAGGAGACAAAAGCATCAACTCTTCTTTGGTCTTATTCATTGTCCAGCTTTCACATGCATATGAGGCGATTGAAAATACTGTGGCTTGGGTTAGTCTTCAGAGAGACAGGCTTTGTTCTTCAGCACTTTAAAGAGATTTTCTGCAGCAGATTTGCCCAGTGCAATATGTTGTCTGATGTCTTGACTGCTGCTTCTATGGGTGTTGATTGTGGAACCAAGTAATGAAATCTTTGACAACTTCAATCTTTTCTCCATTTATGCTTATTGGTCCATTGCTTATTGTGAAGATTTTAGTTTTCTTTATGAAATGTAGTAATCCATACTTGAGATGTAATCCATACTGCAGACTGTAGTCTTTAATCTTCATCAGTAAATGCTTCAAGTCATCCCCACTTTCAGCAACTAAAGTTGTGTCATCTGCGTATCACAGGTTGGTAATGAGTCTTCCTCCAATCCTGATGCCACACTCTTCTTCATATAGTGCAGCTTCTTGGATTATTTGTTCAGCATACAGATTGAATAAGTATAGTGAAAGGATACAACCCTGACAGACTCCCTTCTTGATTTTAAACCATGCAGTATCCCCTTTGTTTGAATGACAGCCTCCTGGTCTATGTATAGTTTCCTCATGAGTACAGTTAAGTGTTCTGGAATTTCCATTCTTCTCAATATTAGCCATAATTTGTTATGATCCACATAATCAAATTACTTTGTATTTATTCTCTTTTCTTTCTTTTATCTCCTTTTGCTGGTCTCATGTACATGTTACACTTTGGGCAAGTCCCCCACAATTCTTGGACATTCTCTTCCATTTGTCAGTTTGTTTGGGTTTTTTGTTTGTTTGTTTGTTTCGGTGGTGTTTTTTTTTTTCCTCCTTGCTTTTCAGTTTGGGAAGTTTCTATTAACATATCTTCAGATTCAGTGATTCATTCTTCAGCCATGTCTAGTCTACCAATGAGTCCATCAAAAACATTTTTCATTTCTGTTAGAGGTTGTTATGTTTTATTTTGATTTTAGCATTTCCTTTTGATT
>NW_006924146.1:15211-16070 GCF_000298275.1 Orycteropus afer afer
CCTCCTTGGTTTTCCGAGGCAGTATCACTACGGAAGTAGATTGCCCAACTTTCCTTCCAAGGAGTGGCTAATGGGTTTGAACCGCCAGCCTTCTGGTCAGCAGTCAAATGCTTTAGGCACTATGCCACCAGAGCTCCTAAAAAGTAAATAGATTTTTTCAAAAAAAGGATTATGACTTCTTAGGTAAGTCATTGACTGGAGTTTGTTCAAGCTGATATAAATTCAGCAGTGGATGTGGTCATGGCTAATCCAGATGGTTGACAGCATGCTGTTTTAAAGATAATGTGGAAGAAACCAGAACTTAGAATATAACATTTAAAAAAAAAAAAACTTAATGGTGTCAAGTTGTTCTCAACTCATGGCGACCCCTCCTTGGGTTTCCGAACTGGTACCTCTATGGAAGTAGATTGCCCAATCTTCCTTCTGAGGGGTAGCTGGCGGATTTGAACCACCAGCCTTCTGATTAGCAGTCAGATGCCTTAGGCACTATGCCACCAAAGCTCCCAGAATATAACATACACTACCTCCACTACCTCTAAAATAAAATTAAAAAAACCAGCAACGTAACATACCATTTGGTCCAAGACAGAAAATGAATAAATAAATAAGGGGAAAAAAAAGGCATTAGCATGTATTTTTAAACTAAACTTTTTAAAAATAGCCTTGTTGATAACTGACCTTGACCCCAAGCTCCATTTACATTCTAACTGAACACAGGCAGGAGCTGTAGCTTTTTGGTGAGATTTTGTTGTTGTTCTCTCTCCTGCCTTCTTCCTTGTAACAATTTCTGAGAAAACTTTGACCTTGCTTATGAGAGAGCAGATCTGCTAACTAGAGAAAACAAACTTTAACTTTCCAA
>NW_006924147.1:0-1052 GCF_000298275.1 Orycteropus afer afer
CATTTGTGAGCTGAAATGAACTGGGTTTGGCCATTTTGAATCAGATAACCACATGATCTACTATCCTGGGTGTGGTGGATAAGTTTGTATGTCAACTTGACAGGGCCTGGTTGAGTGGCTGGGCAGCTGGTGGTAGTTATTCCCCTTGATGAGACTGGGAATCAGCTTCATGGTGGTACCTACCACAAGCAGCTGAGTAGCTGCTTTAAGGATGTGGTCTGCTTCCCATACATAAGAAACAGCTTTGGGAATGGTCTCTAGCTTAGGGCATGTTTGAACCCTGCATGTAGCTGTGTCATTGTTCAGCAGCCTGCCATGTTCTGCCAACCTTGGGACTTTCAATGGACTTGAGTTAATGGCCTGGCATGTGGCTTGGTAACATTGGGACTGTACCTTCTTATGTGTCAACCATGGACTTGTCAGTCTCAGCAGCCAATAATTGCCTGAGTGAAGACATGCCTCTAGCTGCAGTGGTCTGGGATCAGGAGACAGAGCTGAAGCCCAAGATTGAGGGCTTTCACCCAGCCCCTACAGCCTGGCACTTTGAACTTGGACTTAAAGGCCCCAAACTGTGAGAGAATAAACTCCTGTTTGTTAAGGCCATCTCATTTATGGTAAATACCATTGTTAGAGTGGTACTAGGTAACCAGAACACCAGGAATGACAAATCAAAGACGAATGGCATGGCATTCATTGTCACAAAGAATGTTTCAAGAGCTATCCTGATCTATCTCAGTGATAAGATGATATGTATACACCTACAGGGAAGACAAGTTAATACAATTATTATTCAAATTTATGCACCAGCTGCCAAAGCCAAAGATGAGGAAATTGAAGATTTTTACCAACTTCTACTGTTTGAAATTGATCAATAATCAACAGATGTGTTGATTATCGCTGGTGATTGGAATGCAAAAGTTGGAAACAAAGAAGAATCATTGGTTGTTGGAAAATATGTCCTTGGTGATAGAAATAACACTGGAGAATGCATGATGGAATTTTGCAAGACCAACAATTTATTCATTGCAAATACCTTTTTCAACAACACTAAC
>NW_006924147.1:2122-3293 GCF_000298275.1 Orycteropus afer afer
CATAGTCATATAGGCTGAGGATCACAGGGGTGTACCAAGTGCTTAGACTGATTGTTTCCATGAATCTTTGGTTTTCTTCATTCTTCTTTGCTCTGTACAAGGAGAAACGCATCGTTGCATCTAGATGGCTGCTTGCAAACTTTTAAGATCACAGTTGCTACTTGCCAATGTATGATGTGGAACAATGTTTGTGTAGTATGTTATGGCAATTGAACTTGATGTTCCCTGAGACTATGGTCCCAAGCCCACAGGTTCAACTACTTGCTCCCTCTGGGAAGCTGGATGTGTCCAAGAAGTGACTACAACCTTGTCCCTTGTTGGCTCTATTATATACCTGGGAATTCTTACAGAGCATACAAATATATTTGCAGAAACATTGTCTGCCAACCCTATACCTGGTCGTGGGTGCACTGCCCCATACATAGACATACATAATAGTTCAGCCTCTCCACCCATCTATCCACACTTATTTCCATGTTTGCCTTCACTGACAATGCAGTACTGCATGTGCAAAAGGCTCCATTTTTGTTGTCTGTACCTCTGGATATTTTCCTCTTCCTCAATGCCACCATGTTGATCACTCACATTTGGTACATTACCCTTCTCTTCACCCATATCAATACTTGTCTCTACCTATCTAACAGTGTTCCCTCCCCTCCCGTCCCACCCCTGGTAACCAAAAAAGAAAATTTCCTTCCATATATAAACCTTTCCCTGACTTTTAAAATAACAGACTAATATAATATTTGTCCTTCTGTGATTGACTTATTTCTCTCAGCATAATGTACTCCAAGTTCTTCCATGTTATGAGGTGTCTTGCAGATTCTATGTTATTCCTTAGAGTTGCAAAGTATTCAATTGTGTGTATGTACCACAGTTCGGTTATGCATTCTTCAGCTGATGGACAGTTAGGTTGTTTCCATCTTTTTTGCTATTGTAAATAGTGCTGCAATGCACATGGGTGTGCATATATCTGTTCTTGTCCTGGCTCTCACTTCTTTAGGACATATACCTAGTAACGGAATGGGTGGTCAAATGGAATTTCCAATTCCAACTTTTTAAGGATCACCATACTGGTTTCCACAGTGGTTGTATCATTTGACAGTCCCACCTGCAATATATGAGAGTCCAAATGTCTCCACATCCTCACCATCATTTGTTATTTTCTGTC
>NW_006924147.1:4620-5682 GCF_000298275.1 Orycteropus afer afer
CAAGGGGAATGGTTTCAGTCTTTCTCCACTGAGAATAATGTTCCCTGTTTGTTTTGCATATATGCCCTTTTTTATGTTGAGCAATCTCCCTTCTGTTCCTATTTTGCTGACAGTTTTGATCAGGAATGGGTGCTGGACTTTATCAAGTGCATTTTCTGCATCAATTGATATGATTGTGTGTCCTGTTCCTTTATTTATGTGATGGATGACGTTGATTTTTTTTTCTAATTTTGAACCATCCTTGCATACCTGATATGAACCCCCTTGGTCATAATGAATTATTTTCTTGTTATGTTGTTGGAGTCTATTGGCTAAGATTTTTTGCATTTATATTCATGAGGGATATTGGTCTGTAGTTTTCCTTTTGAGTGATATCTTTGTCTGGTTTTATTATCAAGGTAATGCCTGCTTCATAAAATGATTTAGGGAGGATTTCATCCTTTCACATGTTTTGGAATAGTTTGCATAGGTTTCGTCTCATTTCTTCTCTGAATGTTTGGTATAATTCTCTGGTGAAACTATCTGGGCCAGGACTTTTTCTTTGTTATTATTATTTTTTTTTATGACCTGTTCAATTTCTTCTTTTGTTATGGTTCTTTCAACTTTTCCACCTCAGTCTGTGGTGGTTATGGAAATAGTGTGTTTTTAGAAATTTGTCCATTTCTTTCAAATTTTCATATTTGTTGGAGTACAGTTCTTCATAATATCCTGACATTATCCTTTTGATCAGAGTTGGTTCTGGTGTAATGTAGCCCGTTTCATTTCTAATCATGTTATTTGTATTCTTTCCCTCTTTTCCCTTGTTAAATTTGCCAGTTTTTTGCTGATTTCATTCATCTTTTCAAAAAACGAGCTTCTAGTCTTGTTTATTTTTTCTATTGTCTTTCTATTTTCTGTTTAATTTATTCCTACTCAAATCTTTATTATTTCTTTTCTAGTGGTGACTGTAGGCTTTTCTTCCTGTTCTTTTTCTAATTGTTGGAAATGTTGGTTTAAAGTGTTGATTTTGTCTCTTTCTTCCTTTTTGATGTGTTCTTTTATTGCTATAAATTGGTCTCTGAT
>NW_006924147.1:6842-8555 GCF_000298275.1 Orycteropus afer afer
ATTTTTCTTTGAGGTTACCCTGTGATTTATAATTTTCTCCCTGAGTTTAGAACAATCCATTCTATCTTGCAACTCTGTTGACTTCCTCACCATTTAAAAGGTTCAAACCCACCAGCCACTCTTTGGAAAGAAGGTTGGGCAATCTACTTCCATAGTAATACTGCCTCGGAAACCCAAGGAGGGATCGCTATGAGTTGGATCCTACCCCATGACAAAGTGTTTCCTTTCCTTTTCTTTCTTTCTTTCTTTTTTTTTTTTGTGGTAGTTAAGGTTGTCTATCAGCTTGGCTGGGCCTGGCTGAGTGACTGGGTATCTGTTGGTGATTATTCTCTGTGATGAGATTGGCAGTCAATTCCATGGTGGGATCTACCACAGGCAGCTGAGTAGCTGTTTAGGGATGTGGTCTGCTTCCCATAAGTAAGAAGCAGCTTTGGGAATGATCTCTAGACTACGGAATGCTTGAACCCTGTATGTAGCTGTGTTGTTTTTCAACAGCCTACTATGCTCTGCTGACCTCAGGACATTTAATAGACTTGAATTAATGAATTAATGCTTGAATTAATGGCCATCCCTGATTTTTGGTAATATCAGGACTATGCCTTGTTACTTATCAACTTTGGGTTTGTCAGCCTCAGTAACCAGCAGTTGAGTGAAGAAAAGCCTCCAGCTTCAGTGGGCTGGGAGCAAGACACAGAGCTGAAGCCCAGCCCCTAAAGCCTGGCACTTTGAACTTGGAGTTAAAGCCTCCAAACTGTAAGAGAATAAACTCCTGTTTGTTAGGGACATCCCATTTATGGTATCTTATTTTAGAGCAGCACTAGGTAACTGTGGTAGTTCAGTTTGTATGTCAACTTGGCTTGGCCTGGTTGAATGGCTGGGCTGCTAGTGTAGTATTCCCAATGATGAGACTGGTAATCAACTTCATGGTGGAATCTACCACAAGCAGCAGAGTAGCTGCCTTTGGGATGTGGTCTGCTTCCTATATATAAGCAGAAGCCTTGGGGATAGTCTTGAGCTTATGGAATGCTTGGACGCTGCGTGTAGCCATGTCGTTGTTCAGCAGCCTTGATCTGCTTGGGACTTACTATGGACTTAAATTAATGGCCTGCCATGTGGTTTGGTAACAATAGGATTGTGTCTTTTTACTTGTCAACCTTGGGCTTGGCAGCCTCAGCAGCCAGCTGCTGTCTGAGTGAAGAAAAGCCGCTAGCTCCAGTGGGCCAGGAGCAGGAGGCAGAGCTGGAGGTCAAGGTTGAGGGGCTTTCATCCAGCCCCTAGAGCCTGGCACTTTGAACTTGGACATAAAGCTTCCAAACTGTAAGAGAATAAATTCCTATTTGTTAAGGCCATCCCATTTATGGTATATATTCCTATCAGAGTGACATGAAGTAACAAGAACAGTAACCAAAACACCCTCCTTTGGTTTTTAATTCTCCTTATTTGCCAATTAATGTCTCTGGTTCCCTGTTTACAATCTTGTAAGCTTATTTTACTTTGGATATGCCCATAGCTGTTTTGGTTTCTGGGTTATGTCATCTTTTGTATTAATGGTCTGTTGTTTGCTATTATTGGTTCTCTGTTCAAAGGACTTCCTTTAGTATGTCTTGAAAGGTTGGTCTGGCTTTAACAAATTCCCTTAACTTCTGCTTCTCTGGAAATCTCATAATTTCACCATCATATTTGAGGGGCAATTTTGCCAGGTGTATAATTTTG
>NW_006924147.1:13150-13755 GCF_000298275.1 Orycteropus afer afer
CTTCCATAAAGATTTACCACCTTCCAAACTCTATTGAGTTCTGGTAGCCTAGTGCCTAAGGCACTTGACTGCTAACCAGAAGGCTGGTGGTTCAAACCTACCAGCCACTCCTCGGAGGAAGATGGAGCAATCTACTTCCGTAGTGATATATCTCGGAAACCCAAAGAGGGGTTGCTATGAGTCGGGTCTGACTCGATGGCACATAACAACAACAACACAACAACAAACTCTATTGTACAGTTCTATTCTGTCTTGTAGGGTTGCTAAGTCAGAATTGACTTATGGCAGTGGGTTTGTATTTTTGGACAAGAAAAGTAGTAGTTTGATAGAAGGTTGGAAATGACTTCAACATGTTTTGTTTAATAAAATATGATTTCTCTAACGAGGCAAACTAGGTTTTTTATTTTCTTAATGTTGTGTGGAGTTTCACTCTGGCAGGGCTGTTAAGTGTACATAAGTGACATTTAATGAGCAGTGTTCATATTCGATGCCAGTGTCTGGAGATACTAGGGCTTCATTAAGCTAATTGAAGGAATAAATAGTTTGGTGTAAGATAGAATAAAGATGGAAGAGCCCACTTGTAAAGGGGGACTTTTTTTTTTTTT
>NW_006924148.1:0-610 GCF_000298275.1 Orycteropus afer afer
TTGGGTATGAGGTCTGCTTCCCATATATAAGCAGCAGCTTTGGGAATCATCTCTAGTTTATGGCACCTTGAACCCTGCATGTAGCTGTGTCGTTGTTCAGCAGCCTGCCATGCTCTGCCAAACTTGGGACTTTCAATGGACTTAAATTAATGGCCTGTTGTGTGGTTTGGTAATATTGGAACTGTGCCATTTTATTTGTTGTCCTTGGGCTTGCTAGCCTCAGCAGCTAGTAGCTGCCTGAGTGAAGAGATGGCCTTTAGCTTCAGTGAACCAGGAGCAGGAGGTAGAACTGAAGCCCAAGGTTGAGGAACTTTAACCCAGCCCCTAGAGCCTGGCACTTGGAACTTGGACTTCTAGCCTCCCAAACGGTAAGAGAATAAACACCTGCTTGTTAAGGCCATTCCTTTTGTGTTATATTCCTGTCAGAGTGGCACTACGTAACCAGAACAATCTATTAAGGGGATGTAGAGATGTATTTTCCAACTTTGCTGGAAATACAAGAGGTATAGACTGGGAAAACCTGGATGATGGAAAATAATATGTTGCATGATTTATTAAGGTACTAAATTGTGGCTTTCTCTTCTACTCACTGTTGTTATCAGATTTTTTT
>NW_006924148.1:4855-10249 GCF_000298275.1 Orycteropus afer afer
GTCATCTGATTTCTTGACTGCCGCTTCCACTGGTGTTGATTGTTGAACTAAGTAACATGAAATCTTTGACACTTTCATCTTTTCTTCATTTACTGTGATGCTGCTATTGGTCCGGTCATGAGGATTTTTTTTTTTTCTTTATGTTGAGGTGTAATCCATATTGCAGGTCATAGTCTTTAATATTCATCAGTAAATGTTTCAAGTCATCTTCACTTTCAGCAAGCAAGGTGGTGCCATCTGCATATCACAGGTTGTTAATGAGTCTTCCTCCATTCTTGATACAGAACCCATTTGAAGTCTCCCCTGAGTCAGGAAAGTGGTGTAATACACCATGCTTAGAGTAAGTTCTCACAGGGTTAATGTTACTTGGGCATGAGAAACACAAAAAAAAATTCTACTCGGGCCTCTAATCATGAGGTTGACTATGTCTTTGTAAAGATGCAGCCTGAGTCTCCAAATGTTGAGATAAACAGATCTCAACAACCATCTAAGAATCAAAAGAGGATTGTGAGTCCTGGATGAAATTTATAAGGCATGAGGTTTTTGGCCATTACTTTTTTTAATTTAATTTCCTTCTCTATTCAATGGGGATAATACATTTAAAAATTAAATTATATCCAAAAAATCACTTTGTCATTGGTAAAGCATCATATAAAGATAAGTTTTCAGTAATCATTTTTTCACCTATAAAATGAGGATTAGAATACTATCTGCCTTAAGGGTTAGTGTGAAGGTTAAATAAGGCAACTGGAATTTTTTCTTAAAGGTGCTTTGTACTTGGAGGAGTTTTTCTTATTTTTTAGTTCACTTGTGGATTTAATTAATTTGGTTGTTTTGAAAAAATGGGGTGGTTTTTGGCCTAAATCCCCCTTTCTTACTGTCATACATTTTGCTCCCCATCCCCATTATTGTTCCAGTATAAAGATTTGATAATTTTTTCCTGCTCCAAAAATAATAAAAGAAATTCTCTGTTTTCCTCATGTTAACATAGTCATAGGAGATAAATAATTTCTCTTGACGAGTCGGTCATCTTCTTAGATCCTTTTATTCATAAACAAAACCTTTTATTCATGCAAACTCATCCCCTGGGTGGTAGTTTGTTTAAGCATCTTTGCTGTATCCCATTTATTTAAATGAAATGGAAAGTGAACACTCTTAATGCAACTTTCCACTCAAATTGTGGTAAACTCATATCAAGCACCTCTTTAGATCAAAATAACTACACTATTCTTTTTAGATTTTAAGTGGCAGAGGCTCCTACAGTTTGTCTTCATCCTTCTGATATAGATGCCTCCTGAAGAAAATAGTCACACCCAGTATAATAGGTGAATGAAATGATGAATAAATAATGATCAATACCAATGACGGACAACTTAACCACTCACAATATTGATGCTACTTTATAGCTGAAAAGCATTTTTTTTTTAAAGGTGGTGCATGAAGATAGCTTAGCACAATATATAAAATTTTATTTTAAAAATGTTATGTGTAGTTAAAACCTTGATTGCAAATATGAATAACTGTATAGAAAAAAATTCATAATTTAACATAATTTAGATGTTCTCCTTGGATCTGTATCAATGTCTTTTATTTTTACATAGTTCTTGTCAGCACATATAGACTTTCTAATGCTCTTTTTCCCATTAATATATATCTGTTCATGAAGTTAAGTCTATGTACTTTTATTGTGTAATGTTGTATTATCTCATAATTTGCTGAAATGCTCTTGTATTGTGAGCCAGTTGTACAGAAATAGATGCAAAAAGTCAGTTTCTCTTTTTTCAGGGCTAATCTCCTTCCTTTCCAAATTGTGCAGCCAAAGGTTCTCCCCATTTGATGAACATCTGAATCACCTTTGAAGATTTTAAAAAACAAAGAGCTTATTTTGTTCCATGCTAGATTTATTGAATCAGAATTCACGAGGGTCCCTGTTTATGAATTTCCAAAAAAACTCTTCAGGTGATTTTGATGAAGAAAGACATTGACATTGATTGTAGATTATCAAGCAGATAATATATACTGTATGGGTACAGCTAAAATCTACTCCAGAACAATCATTATCTCTTCTAGCTAATGTTTGCATACACACACATTTTTAATCTAATTTTAATGCAATTCTAATTGCAAGAGATGTAGTCTGTTCTAGAATGACACCACGTATTATTTACATGGTTCTCTGCCAGACTATGGGTTTATGTTCATGGTATCTTCAGAACTATATTATAAACTAACTAATTGCAAACTAAGCTTCTGTTTCCTTTATTTTCTTCATTTCTATTTATTTCCTTTATATTCCAGAGTATCCTCTACCCACAGAGAGGACCTGTGGTGATATTTGCTTGTTATTTAACTACCTCATTGTATTGTGTTCTCTATTGCTGGCCCTTTAATTAAATGGAGCCAACTCACCCACTCCTGTTGTGAACAACAACTCCTGTCTCAGATGTGTACCAGGCTCACCCTGACTTGCTCCTTCAACCCTTTCTCTAGTTGACTGAGCTCAACTCTCATGCTTCTTTCTCTTGGTTTCTGAGTACGTGGAGATTTATTCATTTATTCATCAACTGTTCATTGAGTGCTCACATAGCTGTGCCAGATACTGATGACATGAAAACTAATGTCATATCCTACCTATTGACAAGAACTATGTTGTCTAGTGGTAGTTTGGGGTAAGAGTTACTTCCTAGTAAAAGCAACCGGCAACCAGTTGCGTTCTCTGTGTCAGGGTACAAGGATATACTCCCCTAGCTATCTTGCTTATATTATGTTTCTAAAATGCTTGACATTTGTGCCATAAAATATAACTAAATCTTTTCTGTAACATGTATTGATTTATGCATTAATTTTGCTCCCCAGCTAAGCTGTAAGCTCTTTTAGGGGGAGGGGACAAACTGGTTTTGTTTCTTTGTAACACACTGAAGAAACATATAATGTGTTGATTTATTGATTTCTATAAATAAGAGATGAATTTCTTGACTCATATTCCTAAATGATTTGACTTATATTTTTCTGGTTTGGGAAACCTCACTTTCCTCTACATCTAGCCTACATTTCATGATTCATTGATCTAACCATTCTCTTGCAGCACCCTCTGTTCTTTTGGCTCCTTGACCTGTTTCACAGATGTCTAATCTTGGATTCTATCAAGCATAGGCTTTTCTGCTCCTACTTCCACTCCTCACTTATTGACACAGTTATGTTCTAAACACCAGGTTGTTAAGTGGAAGTTGGCATTATGTGAAAATGAAAGATGACCACATCAGATTGCAAAATGGAGGATGACTACATCTTAAATAATTGCCACATCACCTCATTACATAACTGCCAAACCACTAAGAATCATGGCTACCCATATTGACCCATATCTTTAACCATCACAGCCAATGTTACAATCGAATGCTTTTGCATAGTCAATAAAACAGCACTTGACTGCTAACCAGGAGGCCAACAGTTCAAACCCACCAGCCACTCCTTGGAAGGAAGGTTGGGCAATCTACTTCCATAGTGATACTGCCTTGGAAACCCAAGGAGGGGTTGCTACGACTTGGCTGCACATAACAACAACAACAACAAACATCTTTTGGGAATTGCTTGCTTTCAGCTAAGATCCATCTGACATCAGCAATGATATCCTTTGTTCCACATCCTCCTCTGAATCTAGCTTGAATTTCTGAAAGTTCTCTGTTAATATATTGCTGCAACTGTTTTTGAATTATCTTCAGCAAGATTTTACTTGTGTGTGATATTAATGATATTGATCGATAATTTCCACATTCTATGTAATCACCTTTCTTTGGACTGGGTACAAATATGTATCTTTTCCAGTCAGCTGGCTAGGTAGATGTCTTCCAAATTTCTTGCCATAGACAAATGAGTGCCTCTAGCATGGCATCTGTTTGTTGAAACATCTCAATGGGTATTCCATCAATTCCTGGAGCCTTGTATTTTGCCAATTCCTTTAGTGCAGCTTGAAGTTCTCACAGCTTGAAGTTCTTCCTTCAATACCATTGGTTCTTGATCATATGCCACCTCCTGACATTGATGAACACTGACCAATTTTTTTTGGTATAATAACTCTGTATTCCTTCCATCTTCTTTGGATGCTCCTTGCATCATTCAATATTTTGCCCATGTTGTTGTTGTTGTTATGTGCCATTGAGTCAGACCCAACTCATAGTGACCATTCCTTGGGTTTCCAAGGCAGTATCACTATGGAAGTAGGCCATATTTTCTAACTACTGGTGATTCTTCTTTGTTTTCAATTTTTGCATTCCAATCACCAGTTGATAATCAACACATCTTGATTGCATGTTTGGTCAATTTCAGACTGCAGAAGTTGGTAAAAATCTTCAATGTCTTTATCTTTGGCCTTGGTAGTTGGTGCATAAATTTGAATAAGAGTTGTATTAACTGGTCTTCCTTGTAGGAGTATGGATATTATCCTATCACTGATAGCATTGTACATCAGGATAAATCTTGAAATATTCTTTGTGCCTATGAATGCCACATAATTCCTCTTCAATTGTCATTGCCAGCATAGTAGATCATATTGTAGTCTGATTAAAAATGGCCCAAATCAGTCCATTTCAGCTCACTAATGCCTAGGATAGGAGCTCTGGTAGCATAGTGCCTGAGGCACTTGACTGCTAAGCAGAAGGCTGGCGGTTCAAACCCACCAGCCACTCCTCAGAAGGAAGATGTGGCAAACTACTTCTGTAGTGGTACTGCCTCAAAAACTCAAGGAGGGGTCGCTATGAGTTGGGTCTGACTCCACGGCACATAACAACGATGCCTAGGATATTGATCTTTATGTGTTCCATTTCATTTTTGACAACTTCCAATTTTCCTAGATTTATACTTTGTACATTCCATCTTCCAATTATTAATGTATGTTTGCAGTTGTTTCTTCCCATTTTGAGTCCATCCACATCAAGGGTCAGCTCTACTCTGAGGAGGCAGCTCTTCCCCAGTCATGTATTCAATGCCCTCCAACCTGAGGGACACATCTTCTGGCACTATGTCAGACAATGTTTCAAGGCTATTGAAAGTTTTACTAGTAAAACTTTACTAGTACCAAGTTTTCTAGTAATGTATCAGACAGTATTTCACTGCTATTCATAAGATTTTCACTGGGCAATTCTTTGAGAAGTGAATGGCCCTTTCCTTCTTGAATCTGTCTAATTCTGGAAGCTCTGTTAAAACACGTCCACCATTGGTGCCCCTGCTGGTATTTGAAATACGAGTGGCATAGCTTCCAGCTTCACAGCAACACACAAGCCACCACGGTACAACAAACTGATGGACAAGTGGTAGACTGCCAGATGTACATTGTTAATATGCAAAATGGTTTGATAGTAGATGTTTTACCATTGCTGTAAACACCAAATATCACAA
>NW_006924148.1:10619-14833 GCF_000298275.1 Orycteropus afer afer
TTTTTTTTTTTGTATATATGTCCTTGATCCTTTCTCCTTTTGCCTTTTCTAGGCCTCTTCTTGCTCCATCAGTTGATGTCCTTCTTGCCTGCTCATTAACCTTTCCATCAATACCTGATTTTTACTCTGAATATAAAATAAGGAGCAAGTGTCTTCCACACTAAAGCAATAATTCCAGTACCCAGTGATACTTCTCTGCAGTGTTACCTTTCTGTATATTGTTCTTGCCACAAGATGATAAACTGGAACCTCTGACTGAGTCAACCTGATAGATATGAAATTCCAGAGTGAGTGATGAAAAGACCAAAAACTGGTTAGATGATTGCCTTTCAAACAAGGCAGAAAGATAGTACCAGCTGAAGTGAGGAAGTAGGAGAACTTCCATGGTATCCTTTCCTAAACTCATTATGTGCTTCCTGCAGTTGGTCCAGGTTGGGCTAGCGAGGTGGATTTCAAATATCAAAAAGAATATAATGATATTTCTAGTAACTTTTATATTTATTACATGTAACTCTGGTGGCATAGTGCCTAAGGCATTTGACTGCTAACCAGAAGGCTGGCATTTCAAATACACCAGCCACTCCTCAGAAGGAAGGTTGGACAATCTACTTCCATAGTGATGCCACCTCAGAAACCCAAGGAGGGGTCGCTATGAGTTGGATCTGACTCCACGGCAGTGGTTGCATTTTATTTATTTATTTATTTATTAATCCAAAGGGGGGAAAAAAAATTAGTGAGCAGAGTGTTTTGAATTTTGCAAAATCTATGACCTCCCACAGAAAAATAGTTGGAAAACATCTGAATTCTTTGATAACACACAAAAACACCACTGCATTCATGGTACTTTGAAAGAGGTATATGTCTTAGCATTATTATTGAAATTCTTTTGTCCTCAGGGGCCACTTTGAGAACTGCTTAGATAGAAGATACTTCCTTTCTTTCCTGGCTGGCTTTGGGCCAGTGGGATATAGTTGAACAGAGCCTTCAAAACACCTGCTTTGTTTGGCTAGGATCTTGCATGTCTGTGGTCTGCCCTGGGAAAAGCAGGTCTTGGGCACCTGAGGACTCAAGGAGAATGTGGGAATGTGGAGGAAACTTGGATCCATCCTTCAGAAGGGGACCTGGGTCCCCGGTTCCAGTTTACACCAGCCAACTTGCAGCCAACTTGGAGAGCCGAGCAAGAAAAAGCTCAATATTTTGGAAGTGATTTGTCATACAGTACTATGGCAAAAGAGAGCTTGGGTGGTACAGTGGCTAAGGCATTTGGCTGCTAATCAGAAGGTTGGTGGTTCAAATCCACCAACTGCTCCATGGGAGGAAGATGAGGCAATTTACTTCCATAAAGATTTGCAGCCTTGAAAGCCCAATGGGGGTTGCTATGATTGGAATTGACTTGATGGAAGTGGGTTTGTTTTTTGGCATTATTGCACAAGGAAGAACTTGATCTAACACAAAAATAATTATCTTAGTTCAAGTCCTTTCTTTGTAGTTTGCTTTTTCTGCTTCTTCTTCCTCTCTCCCTCTCTCCCTTCCTTTTTTCTTTCATGCTTTGCCTCTTTTATCTTCTTTCGCCATTGAACCTGTAAATTGTGCTGAGTATTAGGAATACAGAGGGGCCCTGGTAGCACAGTAGTTAAGTGTTTGGCTGCTACCAGAAAGGTTAGCAGTTTGAACAAACCCAGTGCCTGTGCAGGAGAAAGCCCTGGTGTTCTGCTCCTGTAAAGATTATAGGCAAGAAAACCTTGTGGGGTAGCTCTACTCTGTCACATGAGGTCACTTTGAGTCTGAATCAACGGGATGACATTTGACAACATCATCAAGGGACACAAACCAAATAACATCCTTCTTCCAGTTTATAAAGGTCCATGGGTGGCATTAACAGCTTGTGCTCAACTACTAACTGAAAGGTGGATGGTTCAAGTCCACCCAGTGGAGCTGTAGATGAAAGTCCTGGTGATTTTCTTCTGTGAATATTGCTGCCAAGAAAACCATATGGAGCTCAGTTCTACTCTGTAACACATGGGGTCATCATGAGTCAGAATTGACTGAACTGTAATGAGTTTTTCTGGTTTAAAGGAGAAATGAATTAAAAAAAAAAAATAATTGATGCACCATGAAAGAGGTTCTATAATAAAGTTCTATATAAAAGGTCAGTATGTATGTTGTTGTGGTTGGGTGCTGGCAAATTGACTTTGCCTCCTAGTGGCCCTATGGGACAGAACTGCCCCATAGGGTTTTCTAGGCTGTAATCTTTATGGGAGAAGATTGCCACATCTTTCTCCTATAAAGCCATGGGGTGGATTCAAGCCACCCACCTTTTGGTTGGCAGCTGAGTGCTTAACCGCTGCATCACTACAGTGAGATCTCCAGAAGAAACATTCAGTGACTGTCGTGCCACACCCAGACCTGACCATGGAAATGTTCTGGGTATTACATCGAACAGTCACTGTACTTATGCCAGGAGAGCTAGGAGCAGAGTGGAACAAGGAGGACACTGTCCCGGTCATTATTCTTGCCCTTCCAGCTTTTCTAGTGTCATAGTTCATTTTTGTAAAAACATCACAATCTTTCTGGCTTCCTGAGTTCGCCACACACCTTGTTATGTCTTCTGAAATCTCATCCCTTCCTCTTCACTAGCCATCGCTTTGGGTTCCTTCTGTAGGGAGGCCTTCTATACATCTGGAGGAGGCTAGATTCCCTTCGCTTACAGCACTTGACCTGTCTCTTCTGTAATAGTTCTCACACTTGATTAACTAGTTAAATGCCTGTTTTCTCTGCTAAGTTCCTAGTCCAAGAGGGTATCTGTCTTGTTTACCATCTTACCCTCAGCAGGTAGCTTGGCATAGAACACATAGGAAGGACTCAGTAAATATTCAGTTGACTGAAGGAAATTGGAGCATGTCACACTGCACTAATGTGTGTGAGAGGAGAAGCGTGGGAGGGGCAGGGAATAGAATTTGCAGAAAGAACATAAATGACCAGTTTATTTCCTCAGCCCTTGAACAAATAGCTAAGTTGCTACCCAAGTTGACCTCTGAAGTTATAAAAGAAGAGAAAAATAAAGAAATCCAATTAGGTTCCCCAAGGAGCTCAGAAGCACGTTGCTTTGCTGAAAACTCTCCCACAGCCAGAACAGTCCACTCACGACCAGCTTGCCCTGCTCACAGCTCATGATGCAGACAGTGTTTGGCAAGAAACTTTTCCCAGAATTGGTGCTTACTGGAAACGTCTGCAGGTCGGAGATCTCATCTTATTTGCAGGAATACACCACACCAGGCAGGATAGTGTCTGCTTTAGAATCCTGGTTTCCTTAACCAATGAGTTGGTGGGAGGCTGCACAGTCAATTCATGGAGTTCACCTGCCCTGTCCCCCAGGTTCTGGAAGTGCATGGATGCATGGCACTGGGGACCACCCCCCCAACACCTTGACCCTTCTGTGACTGGGACAGGCTGCTCTTTGTCCTCCACTGCAGTGTGGTGAAATTGTCCCATTCCTCCTGTTCATTTGTTGGAATCAAGCAATGAAAAAATTAAACCTTATCTTTGAACTAAATAATATTTCACATTTAATAAAAAATGTTCCCCTTGAGCATTGTGCTTTTTTAAAGAAATATATGTCCAACATTAAATGGACAACGGTAACTCAACCACAGATGAGAACTTTCAGGGGCAGAAGTGAAGTTTATAGAGGTGAAATGATGGGGCAGAGCAGGGAGAATAGTGACACAGTGGGAAGCCTGTAACCATTGTCAGTGAACTGTCCATGTAAAAAACTGTTGAATGAGTATATGTTTTGTTGTGTATACTTTCATCATAAATAAAATATAATAAACCTTTACCTCTTGGAAACCAGACTTACTGGACTTATGTATACTGATCTGACAATTTGAAAAGTTGCTCAGAATGAAAAGAAATATTTTGTTCATACCAGCTCATCTTCTTCTCTTCAACTAGTTCCTAGCACCAGGACCCACGGCCATGTGGACTCAGGTAAAGAGGTACACAGTGGAAGGCATTTTCTTGACACCACTTCCTATCCTGAGTGGAGAGCTTTACTAATGGAATGGGGTCAGTCCACCAACTACAGGCTGTTTTTCACAATGGGAGAACTAAGATTGTTTTTTATATTTTTAAATGGTTGGAAAAAAAATGAGAAGATTACTATTTCTTGACAAGCGAAAAATATATGAAATTCAGGTTTCAGAGTGCTAACC
>NW_006924149.1:0-1039 GCF_000298275.1 Orycteropus afer afer
CCTTTCAAAGTAATCATCAACTTTAAGCAAATCTGACAAAGTGTAATCTACTTACAATCATTACTGTACATTACAAGCCAAGCTTTGACAAAATTTATACATTTGTTTTCTTTCAAAAACAACCAAACTCACTGCTGTCAAATCAGGTCCGAATCATAGCATCCCCACCTTGGGTTTCTGAGGTGATATCACTACAGAAGTACATTGCCCAACCTTCCTTCTGAGGAGTGGCTGGTGGATTTGAAGCGCTAGCCTTCTAGTTAGTAGTCAAATGTCTTAGGCACTATACCACCAGAGCTCCCTTGTTATCTTTAGGATGTTATTTACTGGTTTTATATTCTTTATATCTCTATACAGCTTATGTGTGATAACAATGGACATAAATCTTGAAAATTAAATATATACTAGCAGTATTGCATAATTAGAATAATATCATGATGCTTTCAATGTTAGAAAAAGTTCAGACCCTCTCTCCATAGGTAATGAAATAGCCAATACTAGTTTATTTTTTCAGTGAAGCTAATGGGTTTTGGTTGATCATTTCTAAGACATTTGACTGCTAATCAGAAGGCTGGCTGTTCAAACCAACCAGCCACTCCTCAGAGGGAAGACTGGCCAATCTACTTCCATAGCCATACCACCTCAGAAACACAAGGAGGGATCACTATGAGTCAGATTTGACTCAATAGGAATGAGATTGTCATCATGGTCATTTGCCATGTACTATATTAAAATATGGGTGCTCTGGCAGCATAGTGCCTAAGGGACTTGACTGCTAAAAAGAAGGCTGGCAGTACAAACACACCAGCCACTCCTCAGAAGGAAGTTTGGGCAATCTACTTCGGTAGGGACACTGCTTCAGAAACCCAACAAGGGGTCACTATGAGTCAGGTCTGACTCGACAGCACATTACAACAACAACAACATATTAAAATATAATAGCTAAGGTTAGGATTCACTCTAATGCCAAAGGATGTAGCAAAGTTGTACTTTGTTTTGAAATATAATAAACTCCCTTAGTCCAATGGGTACCTTTTTC
>NW_006924149.1:2404-4134 GCF_000298275.1 Orycteropus afer afer
TCAAGTCCTTCAATTTTAAAATACATTAGAAAAAAATGGAAGAATATAAAGTACATGTATAGAATTAACTATGTTTTATGTTCCATGGAAGGACAGAGAGACTCTGACTTTACATATTATGTATTTTCCCGACTGTTGTACTTTCTGTGATCATACAGTTTTTATTATAAAAAACAGATACTGCAATATCTTCCAGTTCAACTACTTTACATGTACAATTCAGTGACATCAATTATACCAATTTTTCAAGCATCACTTTGTGCAACCATCACCAATATCCACTGCAAAATTTTCCATGTTTGTAAACAGAAACACAATGTGTTCTGAACAATGTTTCCACCTTTCCCCTTCCCTCCCCTCAGTGATAATCACGAATAAACTTAAGTCTCTATAGATTTGACTATTCTGCCATTGTTGTTAGATGCCCTCAAGTCATCTCTAACTCACAGCAACCCTATGTACAACAGAATGAAACATTGCCCATTCCTGCATCAGCCTCACAATCCTTGCTGTACCTGAGTCCATCAATGTAGCCATATGTCAATCCATCTTGTTGAGGGCCTTCCCCTTTTTTTGCTGATCCTCCTCTTTACCAAGAATGATATTATTCTCCAGGGAATGATCCCTTCTCACAATATGACCAATGTAGATAAGAAGAAGTCTGGCCATTCTCACTTCCAAGGAGCATTCCAGCTGCACTTCTTCCAGGACAGATTTGTTAGTTCTTTTGGCAGCCCACGGCACTTTCAACATTCTTCACCAACACCACAACTTAAAAACATCAACTCTTCTTTGGTTTTCCTTATTCATTGTCCAGCTTTCTCATGCACATGAAGTGATTGAAAATACCATGGCTTGGGTTAGGCACACCTTAGTCTTCAAGGAGAAAATTTTACTCTTCAGTGCTTGAAAGAGGTCTTTTGAAGCAGATTTGCCCAGTGCAATATGTCATCTAATGTTTTGACTGCTGCTTCCATGGGTACTGATTGTGGAACCAAGTAAAATGAAATCTTTGTCAGCTTCAATCTTTTCTCCATTTATCATCTTGATGCTTATTGGTCGAGTTGTGAGGAATTTTGTCACTCCTCAGAAGGAAGACTGGGCAATTTACTTCCATAGAGATGCTCTCTCAGAAACACAAAGAGAAGTAGTTACGGGTCAGATTTGCCTCAACAGCTGTGAGTGTGGTTTGTTGGTTTATGTTGAGGTGTAATTCATATTACAGACTGTAGTCTTTAATTGTCACCAGTAAGTGCTTCACATCATCCTCACTGTCAGCAATCAAAGCTGTGTCATCTGTGTATCACAGGTTGTTAATGAGTCTTCCTCCAATCCTGAGGCCACATTCTTCTTCATATGGACCAGCTTCTCAGATTATTTGTTCAGCATACAGATTAAATAAGTATGGTGAAAGGATGCAATACTGATGCACTTCCTTCCTGATTTTAAACCATAGTGTATCCCCTTGTTCTGTTTGAATGACAGACTCCTGGTCATGTACAGGTTCCTTACGATCACAATTAAGTGTTCTGGATTCCCATTCTTCTCAATGTTATTCATAATATGTTATGATCCACAGAATCAAATGCTTTTGCATAGTCAATAAAACACAAGTAAATATCTTCCTGGTATTCTCTGCTTTCAGCCAAGATTGATCTGACATCAGAAATAGTATCCCTCATTCCCCATCCTTTTCTGAATCCAGCTTGCATTTCTGGAAATTCCTTGTC
>NW_006924149.1:9554-10334 GCF_000298275.1 Orycteropus afer afer
GATTTTCATCCCTCCAGCATTTTTTTTTCTTTTGCAACTAGCCCCCAATGCACTGTATTTTACTTTTATTCTTTTTACTTCTACTTCTTCCATTGGCACTTTATTGTTTGTTTGTTTTTTAACCTATTGGCTCACATATAAAGAGAGATGTCTTTATTGATGTTATGTTCAGAATGTGTAAAGCAGTCCCTGTAATGTTGGGGGAATGTTAATCAGCAGAATATGATATATTACTTTAGCAACTGAAAGAAGGAAATTCTTCCCATCAGAGTGCATATTTCTCTGCACCAAAATGCATAATAAAGAAAAATTTCCTTATAATTCTTAAAAACAAATGACTGTGTCCATGAACCACAAAATTCAGGATAAAGAAATATTGTTCCCAAGTCATAACCAAATAAAAAATAAAAGCTACTTTGACATGAAATCCAAAGTAAGACTCTTTAAAACTGTTCCTCTATCTCCAGGATTTTGTCTAATCATGTCTCTACGGGCATAGTGACAGAGAGTGACCCGTTTTCTGTGTCCTGGGAACACAGAGCTGTTATTCTTACTGTGCCATAAATATTAAAATGGAATGCCCATGGTGGTTCTAATGCATTACCTATCCATTTTCAAAATGTAGATTTTGGAAACACATAATACTAATATTCCTACCTTTCTTTTATCTAAGTCAGATTATACTGACCCAATTTTTGCCCTTTTGCTAAATTATGGTTTTAGTAAAATGTTCCTAAAAAAATAAATGTTATCCTGTCCTAACACAACTGAATCATAATA
>NW_006924149.1:11359-13121 GCF_000298275.1 Orycteropus afer afer
ATTAAGTCAATTGTAAAAGGAAAAACACTCTATGATCTCAGTTAGTCAAATTAAGCAAATATATGGAAACCAAAGATTATCAGCGGTTAATAGCAGTAAGAAGGAGCGGGGAAGAAGGAGAGTTATTTACATAGAGGACACTGAGTTTATTTAATGGTTATGGCACAATTTGGAGAAGGGCACTGCTAATGGTTGCATGACATGAAGAATGCAATCAATTTCACTGAAATATACAAGAAGAAAAATTGGGTTTGGGAATGTCTTCTTATGTATATTTTCACCATCAGAAAAAACAACAAAAATTGTGAGCTGAAAAAAAAAGTTATGCTTAATGCTTGTATATGTGTGTATATATATGTATATGCATATTCACAGATATATTACAATGACATTTTATTAAACCATAGTAAGTTTATACTATAATATATATTTAATGCAGACATCTATCTTCTTATCCAATATCACTGGGGCTACATTAATTTTAGAAGGTGAGACTTCATACATTATATATTCTGTAACACCCTCGTGGTGTTGTGGCAGCATGTATAATTAATCACATTACGACTGCTGCTTAGAAACAGAATATTCACACTAAATGGGAAAAAGAATATATATTCTCATGAGCATAGATACAAGTTCAATGAGGCAGAGTTACAAAAATTATATTCATATTCAGGTATATCAACCACTATTACCAATTAACTATTTCTTCCTCTTTTTTATGTGGGATACATAGATAATATTTTATGAACCTTCATCTCTTCACATTTTACTAACCTTCATATGCAAGTTATTATAAAATGCACATTAATTTGTGAACCTATAAGAAAAATTATTTTAGCAAGTAAACTTTCACATGAAATTATGTGCAAGATGCATCCTGATTTCAGAGATATTAAAATGTAAATATAAGGATGAAATAAGATAGTATACCATAATATAGATGTAGAAATAGACAAATAGACTGATGCACTAAAATAAAATAAAAATGAACACAACTAGATGTACATAGAGAATGAATATAGTAATGTCAAGCCTAAGGCACTTGACTGCTACCCAGCAGGCTGGGGGTTCAATCTCACCAACCACTCTTGGGACGGAAGGTAGGGCAATACTTCTGTAGTGATCCTGCCTTGGAAACGCAAGGAGTGGTCACTTTGAGTCGGGTCCAACTCAACAGCACAATACAACAATAAAAACAACATTGCTTTTTGGCACACTGGTGGCACAGTGCTAAGGCATCTGACTGCTAACCAGAAGGTTGGTGGTTCAAGCCCACCAGCCATTCCATGAAAGCAAAACTAGGCAATCTACTTTCATAAAGATTTATGAAACCTAATGAGGGTCTCTATGAATTGGAATTGACTCAATGGCAGTAGATTTTTTTTTTTAATTGCTTTTAGGTGCCTTCAAATCAGTTTTGACTCAGCCAACCAATATAGAATAAAATGAAACTTTTCCCAGTCTTGCACCATCCTCCCAAGTTATTGGTATGTTTGAGTCCATTGTTGAAGCCACTGAGCCCATCCATTTTATTGAAGCTTCTTCTTTTCCACAGACCCTGTACTTTACCAAGCAGGATGTCTTCTCCAGGGAGTAGACCTTTCTGATAACATTCCCAAAGTACATGAGATGAGTTTCCCCATCTTCACCTCCAAAGCGCATTGTAGCTGTACTTCTTCCAAGACATATTACTCCTCTCTTCTGGCAATTCATGGGATATTCAATACTCTTCACAATACCATAATTCAAAGGTTTCAAT
>NW_006924150.1:0-1018 GCF_000298275.1 Orycteropus afer afer
CCAACCTTCCACAGGGCAGCTGCTCTCACATTGGGCCACGGCTGTTATGGGACTCCGGGTCCTGTAATCCACCCTCCACGTTAATCTTTTTCCCCCTGATCAGCTTCTCACATCAGATCACACCATGGAGTGTCATGACCTGTCTGCCACATTGTATCATTACATAACATCTAAACAGGTGAGAACCATGGCCAAGCTAACTTGACACATATTTTTAGGGACAAAAATTGGTCCATGATAAGGAACTAAGAATTTTATCAGCCAATAGTAAACCACCAGCACGATGGTAGATTAAGTTCTAACTTTAAATGAGAATAGGCTGACACACCAGTCATATAACAATAACTGTCATGTTGGATGGAAAGCAAGATCCAAGAGCCAAAACAAGAAAGGGGTAAATAGAGATTAAAATTAAAATATCAAATAAATTAACCCATGGAAAGAAGAAGCCAGTCACAGCTTCCCCTGATTCACTGGTTTCAGGAAATGTGCGTCATGTCGATGGCGTTGCTGTCAGTTGCCTTGAAATGATGATGCCTCATGCAGACCCAAGGTCTGCAGAGTTGGCCTGCTCCACACTTTCCAAAGCGGTGACTTTTCACAAGCAGATATCGTGCCTGTGTCCTCCTGAGGGGCCAACCTTTCAGCCAACTGTCACACTCTTAACCAGATGTGATAGCATAGGACTCCCCAAAAATATAGATTCATATATGATATGACAGGACAGGATATGGTAGGATAGGACAGGATAGGATAGGATATGGTAGGATGGGGTAGGGTAGGATAGAATGGGATGCGATGGGATGCGGTGGGATGGGATGTGATAGGATATGTTGTGATGTGATATGATATGGCATGGTATGGCATGAGATAACATGTCATAATGAATGAAAATTAACTAACATTAGTCACAATAGCCAGTGATACGTTCACTTCTGCATTTTCTCAGGGGAGTTCTGAGTGCCTGCAGGAAGACTGGGGATTTGAAATGTATTGGGAGAGCCCCAGTGACCCCTGC
>NW_006924150.1:4092-5992 GCF_000298275.1 Orycteropus afer afer
AAGCGAACTACCATTGGAGGCATGAGATCTAACACTTTCCCTGCTGTCATGGATGTTTTATGAACCCATAATAACTTTGATTACAACAACTGAACGTTTATCATATAAAAAACTCACTGCCATTGAGTTAATTCTGATTCATACCAACCCTCAGTGGGTTCCAAATCCTGCAAATCTTTACAGAAACAGACTTCATCTTTCTTCCACAGAGCATCTGGTGGGTTCAAATCACTGACATTTTGATTAGCAGTCAAATGCCTTAACCACTACACCAATAGAGATCTTTGAAAGTGAATAATAATAATAATATTAATAAAAAGTTATAGACCTGGTATCTAATGGGATTAGATGCACAAATCCTGAATAAATGTGAGTAAGTCAAATAAAGTTATACATAAAGGGATAATATATTACAACAAAGTCCTTTTTTTGAAATTATATTAATGTGATTTAAGCGTCAAAATTCAATTCACCCAACTAATTTAAATAAGAGGACATGCTCATAGTCATTGAAGAAGAAAGTTTAAATAATATAATAAAAACTATGTTCAGATGTAATCCATACTGCTGACTGTATTCTTCAGTCTTCATCAGTAAGTGCCTCAAGTCATCCTCACTTTCAGCAAGCAAAGTTGTATCATCTGCATATCTCAGTTTGTTAATGATTCTTCCTCCAATTCTGATGCCACGTTTTTATTCATATAGTCCAATTCTCAGGTTATTTGCTCAGCATATGGTTTGAATAAGTATGGGGAAATGATAAAACCCTGATGCACTCCCTTCTGGATTTTAAACCATGTAGATTTTCCTTATTCAGTTTGAATGACTGCCTCCTGGTCAAGGTACAGGTTCGTCATGAGTACAATCAAGTGTTCAGGAATTCCCATTCTTCTCAATGTTATCCATAATTCATCATTATCCACACAATCAAATGCCTTTGCATAGTCAATAAAACACAAGTAAACATTTTTCTGGTATTCTTTGCCTTGAGCCAAGATCCATCCTACAACAGCTATGATATCCCTTGTTGCATGTCCTCTTCTGAATCCACGTTGCACCTCTGGAAATTCTCTGTCAATATAGCAACCATTTTTGAATTGTCTTCAGTAAGATCTTACTTGCATGCAATATTAATGATATTGTTCTATAATTTCTACATTCTGTGGGATCACCTCTCTTTGGAATGGGTACAAATATGGATCTCTTCCAGTCAGTTGGCCAAGTTGCTGTCTTCCAAATCTCTTGGCATAATTGAATGAGTGCCTCCAGTGCGGCATCCATTTCTTGAAATATGTCAAAAGATATTCCGTTAATTCCTGGAGCCTTGTTCTTTGCCAATTCCTTCAATGAAGCTTCTACTTCCTCCTTCAATGTCATTGGTTCTAGATCATATGCCACCCCCTGAAATGGATGAAGATCTATCAATTATTTTTGGTACAGTGACTCTGTGTATTCCTTCCATCTTCTTTTGATGTTCTCTGTATCATTCAATATTTTGCCCATAGAATCTTTCAATATTACAACACGAGGTTTAATTTTTTTCCTCAATTCTTTCAGCTTGAGAAGTTCTGAGTGTGTTCTTCTCTTTTGGTTTCCTAACTCCAAGTCTTTTCACATTTCATTATAGTAATTGGCTTTGTCTGCTCAAGTTGCTCTTTGAAATCTTCAGTTCAGCTCTTTGATCTCGTCATTTCTTCCATTTGCTTTAGCTACTCTCTGCTCAAGGGCAAGTTTCAGAGTCTCTTCTGTCATCCGTTTTGGTCTTCTTTTCCTTTCTCATCTTTTTAGTGACCACTTGTTTTCTTCATGTATGATGTTCTTGATGTCTTCCCACAATTCTTCTGGTTTTCAGTCATTGGTGTTCAATGCATCAAATCTATTCTTTAGATGGTTTGTAAAT
>NW_006924150.1:6926-7794 GCF_000298275.1 Orycteropus afer afer
AGAAGTCCATCATGTTGATTTCCTAGTCTTCCTGGGCACTGGTACACTCCTCTTACCCTTATCTTGGTCTTCAGCCAACATACACACCCAGCAGAGTCCACAGGGTGATATGTCCTCCATCCATCCCTATATTAATTATGAAAGCAGTAAGGGGATGTAAATCTATGTCCTCTTAAAAAGTCAAATAAAGATATTGGTTCTACATTGAATGTTGGGACAAAAAAAAAAAAAAACTTCATTATCTGTAGTATGGTTTGGAAGAGATAAATCAACTTTCACCACATGAAAGATAAAAATAAATGGAAAACATAGAGATCAGGCTAAGAAATAACGATAGTAAAGTGAGAGAGTCATTAGGATATGGAAAAAGTTCAGAACAAGATTTGAAGTTTTACATGCAAATTTGCCTCTAGGTTTAGGAAAAACACCAAACAATATAATCCAAGGAACAAACACATCCAAATTATTTATGGGTCTTATATGAGAATCCAATCACACCACATTTCCTTATATATCAGACAGAGATTCACTGCCATTCATAAGGTTATCAGTAGCCAAATCTTTCAGAAGTGGATGGATGTATCCTACCCAGCTTGTCTTACTCTGCAAGCTCTGCTGAAACCTGTCCATGGGTGGTCTTGCTGGTATTTGAAATACAATTGGAATAACCTGCAGCCTTACAGCAACATGCAAGTCACAACAGTATGAAAAATAGACAGTCGAGTGGTCTGTCATATATAAAGCTCTACCAAGAGTGTATCATCCCTGAGAATGTGTCTACCATTCCTAGAACTGCAGGGGATGTAATGAACAGGGGTCCAACTCTGGGTTCTGAAACTCACCCCCTTGTGGGTTTTGGAATGTCAAG
>NW_006924150.1:9115-10593 GCF_000298275.1 Orycteropus afer afer
CACCTCACACTGGACACCTGCAAACACAGAGACATCCTGGTCAGGAAACCGTCACACATGTCCACTGCTTCTCTCACTCATGCCCATTCACATGCCCTTGCTCCCCATGAAATGACCTTTTAAAACAGCAACAAGGAAAACCCAGCCCAGCACAGACTCCATGGAGACTCGCTGTGTTCAGTCCGGATCACGGAATGGGGACACCTGGAATGCCAGGGTTGGGGCTCCTCTCCCAGAGATGCAGGGCTGGGCCTGGGCTGGTTTTCATCACCAGAGGGAGGGCCCTATTTGCATATCCTCCTCCTATATAGCAAACCATGGGGTTGGATGAGTTCAGAAAGGGCAGTGTCCCAGAACAAACCTGAATATCCTCAGAGAATTTGTTGGGAATGATAACATCTGAGGAAATTACTTTTTCTCATGTGGCTGTGGTACCTAGTTCTTATACATAATTCTTATCATATTATCCCATATGCCGTCATTTATTTCTGTCTAAATTATATAAGACAGTATGTCCTTTTATTTCCTTAGAATCTTTCACCCAACAAACTTATGTGAATCGAATCACTATTATGATGTCTTATAAGCATGCATTGGTTTTCATGCTCAATATTTCAGTGTCTGCACAGACTACACATTATCAACTCACCTGCTCATGGACATTTTCATTCTCGCCAGTTTCTGGCTATAATAAAAAACACTACTCAGGTTGAAAATTCCAAACCCAAACCAAACGGACCTCCATGAAGTTGATTCCAGTTCATAGTGACCCCCATTGGATTTCCAAGGCATAAATTTCTACAGAAGCGCATTGCTTCATCTTTCTTCTTTGGAACAGCTGATGGATTTGAACCACCAACTTTCTAGTTAGCAGTCAGATGTCTTAGGCACTTCCCTACCAGATCTCATTAGGCTGAAGAGGAGACAGTGGGAAAAGGAAGGACATTGATTTTCTTACCACAATAACTAACATGAACAAGGTTCAAATTGGCCATGTTTATTTCACACAGCAATGACCTGATGTCACTGAAATACAAATACAAAAAATCCTAATTTTAAGAGAGATGGTTGGCTGCAGGATGTAAAAAGGGCCAAGGCCTTATCTTACCAGGAGAAGATGCCATTAGATGGTTTGTAAGCATTAAGATTTACTCAAACATTTAACAAATAGTTAAAGGTGAGTGCGTTAAAGGAATTAGATGGAGAAGCTCCCAGAGGCCATAGACCTCTGAGTATGTCTACTATAGCAGATTTTTCCATGAGGACTAGGGGTAATCTACAGAGAGTGATCTACTTCACTGCCTGTGATGGTGACTAGTGTAGCCAAAGAGTTGTTGTTGTTGTTATGTGCCGTCAAGTTGGCCCCGACTCATAGCGGCCTCTCCTTGAGTTTCCTAGGCAGTATCACTATGGAAGTAGATTGCCCCATCTTCCTTCCGAGGAGTGGCTGGTGGGTTTGAACCGCCAGCCTTCTGGTT
>NW_006924150.1:11554-12226 GCF_000298275.1 Orycteropus afer afer
GATCAGGGACAGGAAACACCAGGATTAAAAGGAAACCTCGGCCCTCCTCGGCACTTGCTCCTCATCTGGGACTCACGCTCTGTGCATCCTGAGCGCCCCCTGCAGCCCAGCCCCCTTCCTGCAGGGAGATGTGTGACCGGGCTCACACTGCCTTCCCTTCACTGAGCCTCTGGTACAGTCATGCAGGGGCTTGTGGTCGGATTTCATGCAGGTCATGTTAAGACAGAAAGGACTGATGGGGTTGTCCCAAGAGATTATGACTCTTCCTTAAACTGATGGAGAGTAATAAGGAGTCCACTTGTTTTCCTCACTCTTGCCACCCACTCTAGCCCCTTCCCTGGAGCCTGGTAGAACTAGTGAGGACATAGTCACTGACACTGAATCTTGAGGTTTTACTGCAGGGATCAGAGAAAGCTCAGAAAGAAGATGTCTTCCCCCTACTCCACTAGCTTAACTTCATACAAGAAACCTGCACCCAGAGAAGACGCGCTGAGACAGACTCATGGGGAGCACTCATGGCTGACCAGATGCAGGAGGCCGAGTACCTTAGATGGTGAAGACAAGGAAACCCCAGATCTCACCATCGCATATTCTAGTCAACCATATTAATGAACTAAAGGGGTAAAATGAAGCCCCCGTTATTCAATGCCACATAAGTGTGTTCATTAAAAA
>NW_006924150.1:14693-16075 GCF_000298275.1 Orycteropus afer afer
TCACCTACATGTGTGATGACACAGTACCCTTGGCCCTGAGTGGCTTATGTGCCAGGTCCCCTCATGTGGTAGCCTTCCACTCTCAGCTTTGAGCAATCGTCCCATTCTCTAGTTCTCAGCTATGGAAAACAAAATCTCTCAATCTCAGTTGTGGTCAAATCATCTTTGTCCACCTGAGCAGCAGCCCCACTCTGTAGAAAGGGAGGAAGCTCTGGTTCCATGCTTTGGAAAATGTTGTATATCTTTCAGTCACTTCCTACTCATCGAGATCCATATAACTGTGTAAAACTGCCCTAGTGGGTATCCCCAGCTGCAATCTTTATGGGAGCAAATTATTAGTTCATTTCTCCAGTGGAGTTGCTGGAGGCTTCGGACCTCCAAACACTCAGTTGGTAGCAGAATGGTCATCCATTGTATCACCAGGACTCCTGTTTGAGTCCTAGAAGACAGCTTTTCCACCCTTTAACATAGAAGCAGAACTGGCCACCATGGCCCCTCCCACAATTCTACTGATCTCTATGATGCTGGAGGCTATGCCACTGGTGTTTCAAATGCCAGGAGGGTTACCCATGGTGAACACGTTTCAGCGGACCTTCCAGACTAAGACAGACTCAGAAGAAGGAAGAGGCCATCCATTTCTTGAATAATTGGCTATTGAGTACCTTATGAATAGCAGTGAGATCCTGGATGCTATATTAGTGGAAAACTTTATGAATACTTCTTAAAGATAGTCCAAAATAGTGCCTGAAGATGAGTTCATCAGGTCAGAAGGTACTCAAAACAGAACTGGGGAAGAGGTGCATCCTTAGAGTAGAGCCACCCTTAATGACCTGGGTGGAGTAAAGCTTTCAGGACCTCTATTGGATGATGTGGTACTACTAAGTATTAGAAGAATCAGCCACAAACAACCATTGATAATGAGAACAAGGAAAGTATGAAGGATGAATCTAGGGAAATTGGAAGTTGTAAAAAATTAAATGGAACATATAAAGATCTATATCCTATGCATTAGTGAGCAGAAATTGACTGGTTTGGGCCATTTTCAATTAGCAAACCATATGATCTACTATGCTGAGAATGATAAATTTAAGAGGAATGATGTGGCATTCATTGTCACAAATATTGGTTGAAGATCTATACTTAAGTACAATGCTGTCAGCGTTAGGATAATATCCATATGCACACAGAGAAGACAAATTAATCCTACTATAATTAAAATTTATGCACCAACCGCCAAAGCCAAAGATGAGGAGATGGAACATTTATACCAACTTCTGCAGTCTGAAATGGACCAAACATGCAGTTGAGAAATGTTGTTTACCACTTGTGACTGGGATGAAACAGTTGGAAACAAGGAAGAATCCTTGGTAGTTGGAAAATAT
>NW_006924151.1:0-571 GCF_000298275.1 Orycteropus afer afer
TTCAAAGGCAGCTGATGGCAAGGCATCTGAATCAGGATGAAATTCCTGCCAGTCCAACAAGTGGGTGGGTATGGGCAGTGAACACACCTGCATTCTCCAAGAGCCTGTGAGGTACAAAAGGAATAAGGAAAATATTGCACCTTTCAGGTCATCAGTCACCAGTGTGGTCATCCATGCAGTCCTTGACATGCAGAGACCATTCTTAGGTTACTGGCCAGATTGGAACACCATTTCCAAATATTCAAAAGGCCAGACAATCATATCTGCCAACAGTCCATAGCTACAGTTGTCTCCTTATTCACTGTTTTTCCATTCAGCTTCTACTAATCAGTATTTAGTTCACTTCTTTATCCTTCCCTTTGAAGCTCAGGGTTTCAGTATTATATACTGTATCTGTTTAAATTGGTTTATTATTTGGTTTGTTTGAGAAGATATGGGTAGCTTGTCTGCTTATTCTGCCATCTTGCCAGAAGTACTGAAATAATTTTTTATCATGTTTATGCCTGAGTAAGCAATGCTGGTACTTTTAGTTTGAAGTGCTAACCTAAAGATCTGTGGTTCCAAATCACCA
>NW_006924151.1:2694-3153 GCF_000298275.1 Orycteropus afer afer
ATGATGATATAACCCAGAAACCAACCCAGATATGGAAGTATCCAAAGTAAATAAGCCTACAGGTTTGTAAACAGGGAACCAGAGACATCAATTGACAAATGAGGACAACTACAAACCAAAAAGAGGGGAAAAAACTGTGTCTTTACAGAACTTCTAGATGGTAGGGAAGTCAAGACAAATACAAGATAGAACAGACTGTTCAAAACATGGGAAGGAAACTATATATCACAGGGTAACCTCAAAGAAAAGTGATAAACCTTCACATCAAAAAAGAGGACCTGCATAAATATTCAGCAAATACTAAAACAATAACAATGAGGGAAGTGATGGCACAATTCATAAACAAAATGAGCTTACTATAGAAAATTATAGGGAGCTCTGGTAGCATAGTGGCTAAGACACTTGCCTGCTCACCAGAAGGCTGGCGGTTCAAACCCACCAGCCACTCCTCGGAAGGAA
>NW_006924151.1:4738-9841 GCF_000298275.1 Orycteropus afer afer
TTTTGAAGCAAAATTCAAAACCAAGATAATGCTGAGAAACTTGGTCTTTCATCAGACAGCTCAGAAAGACAGATTTCCATTTCCTTTAGAAAATGTATTATCATATTCATTTACTGCAAGTCATCACCAATGGATTGTACTTTGGTTCCACACATTGGAACTGAAAATATCTAAGTCCTTCTTTCCACCAGTTATCTGTCAGACTGTCATACTTTGGTGACTTGCTTTCTGCTGTGAGGCTGGAGCTATTCCAATGGCATTCTGAATACCAGCAGGGTCATCTATGGTGGACAGATTTCAGTGGTGCTTCCACACTAAGACAAAATAGGAAAAGGACAGGGCCACTCACTTTTGAAAAAATTGGCCAGTGACAACCTTCTTTTAATAACAGAAAAATATCCATACTGGTAAACTCAAGCTAAGAAGTTTTTAAATATAAATCCAGAAGCAAACATTCTTTAAGGAATATAAGGCAACTTCCACACAAATTATTCAGGTCATTTAGCTGACGGTGTAACATATATGCCTTCAGCCCAGAAAACATGGAACAAACTACTTATGCATCAAAGTACAGATAATCATCTTTAAGGTGAATGCTCTTGTTTATTTTCCTAAATTATTCCCATCTTCTCTGCTTTCTTAAAATCCTAAATCACTTACAGACATTTGCTACTCCTTAACAATGATATCCTTGAAGACCTTATACTTCACAAAATATTTACATTTGTTAAAAAATATGTTTAAATTAATATCACACTATTAACAAATTTGTCAAAAAAGAAATTACAAGGAAAATTACAAAATACTTAGAGATAAATAAAAATTGAAGCTAATACATAAAAAAATCTACAGGAAATAATACTTTACATTGATTCATTAAAAAATGAAAATGATATTAAGAGACATATAACAATTGAAGGGAATGGATAGAAGACAGTGCCCCTTGAGGAAAGTCCTCACAACAGTGCTAAAAATAGATACTGTTAATGTTTAACACAGTATTCCCTAAATACATCTATGGACTGTTAATTGGGGAAAATAATAAATTAGAAGACATTTGGGGGATTATTGTACACTCCTTCTGAACTGACACTAATTTGAAGTTACCCAAACAAGTCAAAGTTCTTCACCAGTAAGAGCTTAGGCATATGAAGGTCAGTTGATGAATGGTGCTTTCTCAGGCTTATCTCCCAGTGGATCCAGTGAGTATCAGCCCATCCTGAAGTGATTTTCCCAGTTTCAAAATGTATTATTGGAATAGACATACTCAGAAACTGGCAGAATTTCCACATCGTTTCCCTGAAATATTGAGTGAAAGATATTATGGTAAGAAAGGACAAGCTGAAGTCACTAGAATTCCCTGTATGTAGGAAATCAGTATAGAAAATCCCAGGATTATGAATGTCTGACTTATGTATATATAGCTCATAGTTACAAACCAAACCATATGAAGCTTATTATATTAAAAATTCAAGGTATATACAAAGGTTCATAATAAATAAGAATTACTTTGCAAAGTGCATCAATACATTATTATTATTGACACTGTATCATTATATTTGGGAGCTCTAGTGGCATAGTGTCTAAGGCATTTGACTGCTAACCATAAGGTTGGTGGTTCAAACCCAGCAACCACTCCTCAGAAGGAAGACTGGGCAATCTACTTCTATATAGATACCATCTCAGAAAACCAAGGAGAGGTTGCTATGAGTCAGAACAAAGTCGACCGACTGCAGTGATTTTTTTTGTATCATTATATTAAAATGTTTTAGTGTTTCTAGAATTATTTCTTTAATGCTTTTTATTGGAAGGATACACTGTATACTATACACCAAGACAAATTTTTGACTAATTGAAATGTCCCTTAAAAAACATGACTAACTGTTTCAACTCATGGACACATTTGACAAAAACACCAATTGAAGAAAGTCTGTAATTAATCAGAGGATTGCCTGTATGCCAAAAGCAATGTTTTATTCCTGGACAGATTGCAGAAATTAATGTTACCATTAACATTGTGGTGATTCCCAAGCATAGCATCTTCATTAAAATCATCTACTTGTCTTGTGCATGCAGAAAATAGATGTATTTTGGGAAAATGACAGTAGATTATAAATTTAACCAAGCTGTGACTCTCTTTATAGCTGTTTTTCTAGGTGTGGTTTCATTGCTTAAGAAAATTAACACACCTACTGTTACTTGGAACATAGATATTGGTTTGGTAAATACTTTTTTTTTTTTTTCTTGATATTAATAAAGAGCAACTGTGATGTTTAAGGCTGTACGTCAACTTGGGTAGGCCATGACTCACTGGTTTGGCAGTTATGATGTAGTTACCCACATGATGAGACAGGCTACAAGCAGCCAGTCAGTTGAAAGCTTGCTAGGGTGTGATGACTTCATCGAATACATAAGAAGATTCTTGCAAAGGCCTCATGCTTTTTATTCTCTACAGATCCTACATCTGATATTTGTAGCAGTACAGTAGTAAGCTATTCTCTCTAAGGTGAAGGATGAGTTGTACCTTGACCTTCTTAAATTCAAGAGGAGGTACAATGTATAGTGGGCCTATTTAGATTTTGAAGGAAACATATTCCACATTTGGCCCATTTACTGAGAGACTGAAATACTTTCTATTTTTGAGTTGAAGTCAGAAAAAAAAAAAAAGCAAGCTTTGCAACAGTTCCATGTTGTCCTGTAACTGCTTTGCCACTTAGGTCATATGATCTGGCAGATTCAAGACTACTTGAACATTCATTGGAATAGAGAGATGCTATTGGAGCATTTAACAGGACCCTATAGGTGACTCTCAGCTCAGAATTTTAAGATTTGACGGCAAAAAGCACTCCCATATTTTGCAGATAACTACTCTCCTGTTGAGAAACATCTTTTAACTTGGTCTTAGACCTTAGTAAGGTCTTAATGCTTAGTCATTGACCATCAAAATACTGTGAGACCTGAACTTCCCATCATAAGCTGTGTGAATTCTAACCCATAAAGCCTTAAGGTTGTATATAGACAACAGCATTCCATTACCCACCAGCTACTCCTCAGAAGGAAGGTTGGTCAATCTACTTCTGTAGTGATACTGCCTCAGAAAACTCGACAGCAATGTGTTTAGTGCATATCAATTAAAAGTGGCATATACAAGATTCAGTTTCATCAGGCCCAGAAGATATGAGAAATTTACATGACAATGTGACCCAAATGATGTCCCATTCCTGTCACCTTAGCTTTCCACTCCCAGTCTTTTTTGACAAAAGTATCATCAGTGGCTTATAGAATGTCTGATTCAATGTTATGGTTTTGACGAAAGTATCATCAGTGGCTTATAGAATGCCTGATCCAAAATATGGCCTTAAGGGAATTGTTGGCTTTCAGTTTATGGAGGAAAAGTAACTTGTTTCAGGTGTATAGATGGTTCTGTATGATATGCAGACATCATTGTCCAGTGACAATAACCTTTTCTGGGTCATCCTAGAATGAATCATGAAGGGAAATCTGTCCCGTGGACAGACCTTGAGAAATACACCTTGTTATTAATATTTCTTGAAAGGAAAAATAGCTAGATTTGCATGTCAATTCATAGACTGTGGCCCATGGGTTGTCTGGATAGTCAGGAACTTGGAAGGAACATGATTGGAAAATTGAAGACAAGCAGGTCTGGGGAAGACATATATGGAAACACCTCCCTGATTGGACAATTCTGTGAAGATACATTTCTCGTGTAAATCCTCACCAAAGCATGACATCAGCAAAGGAGAACAAGATGACTCATTATGTAGATATCAATAAGCTTTCTTCCTACACACTCCTCTCATTGTCCCAAAGGGATCTTGAAAAAAAGAGTGATGATGACAGGGATGGAGGTCACGATAAGCTCAAAATTATGTACTTCAACTCACCAAAGTGAATCTGGCTATAGCCAATTGGGAGAAACCAATCTGCTAGCAGCAGTGACCAAAACTGGGTACCCAATGTGACAGGATAAACTGATGTAATCAACTCATCATTTAATAGTACCTTTAAAACATTGAATCACTTTCATCATCAGGGAAGTATTTTACTAATAATGAAATATATGCTTACTCTTAAATGGATTTTCCTTTTCTGTATGCAACATTTTTGACAAAAGTATCATCAGTGGCTTATAGAATGTCTGATCCAATGTTATGGTATTCTGAACAGCATTGCCTCTTAACAAAACCTCAATTCCCATAAAATGAATTATGAAAATAATTTCCATGCTCATGAAATTCAACTAGTCTTTCACATTCCATATAATCCTTAGTAAACTAGCTTAATAGGACAAGTAAAGGGCCTTTTGGAAACTCACTTACAATGTCTTCTAGATGGAAATAACTTTCAGGCCTGGAGCAACATTCCTTAGGAAGCTATAAATTCCACAAATCAATTGGGTTCTGTTTCCCCTATAGCCAGAATTGCTGGGGCTGAAAATCCAGAAGTGTTGGAAGTAGCAACTCTCATAATTACTTCTACTATCCATAAGCATATTTTTTGTTCTCTGTCTCTTTGTCCCCATGCTCTGCTGATACAAAGCTCTTAAGTAAAAAGGGAAGTTTATGTACACAAAGAGATATAACACTTATTTGATTGACCTGGAAGTTAAGAATTATACCCAGATTCTTTAGGCTTTTCACACCTCTGAATCAACAGATAAAGTAAGGATATACTGTACTAATAGGAGTGATTGATAATAATTACCAAGGGGTAATTAAACTGTTACTACACAATGGAAGGATAAGCATATAAATGAAAGACAAGAGATCACCTAGGGCATCTCTTAGTTCTAACATCCCTGTGATTAAAATTAGTGCTATAGCAGCCCATTCTAGGCAAGAATTCTAATGCCTTATTCAGTTCATGAATGAAGGTTTGGTTCACCACAGTAAGCAAAGAACAATGACAAGCTCTGGTGCTTGATAAGGGCAAAGGATATATGGAAATAGTAGCTGAAGAAAATAGTTATAAAAATCAGTTATGACCACATGATCAATTTCAGAAATGAAGACTATAATCATTCTGAATATTTATTCCTTTTTTATTTTTAATAGTTTTCTCTGTGTGTATATATATATATAT
>NW_006924151.1:12793-13784 GCF_000298275.1 Orycteropus afer afer
ATTTTCTTTGTTGGTTAGCAGGGGTGGGAGGGAATGGGAGGGAATGCTGTTATATAGATAGGGGTAAGTATTGATTTGGGTGAAGACAAGGGCAATGTACCAAATGTGAGTGACAAATATGGCAACATTGAGGAGAAGAAAGACATAGAGAGGTACATGGGAGGCACAGACAACAAAGATGAACACTTTTGCACAGAGTACTATGTAGTCAGTGTAGGCAAACATGGGTATATGGGTGGATAGATGGGAGGACAGGCTGAACTATTAGGTATGTCTATGAAATGGGGAGTGTATCCAAGGACAGGTATAGGGTTGGCAGACAATGGTCCTATAAGTTTATGTGAATGATCAGAATTCCCAGGTGTATAGTAGAGCTGACAAGAGGTAAGATTGTGGTCACTGCTTGGTCACAGCCAGCTACCCAGAGGGACCAAGTAGTTCAACCTGTGCGCTCAGGACCATAGTTGCAGGGGACATCAAGCTAAATTGGCATAACCTACTATAAAAAACATTGTTCCACCTCCTACTTAGGTGAATAGCAACTGGGATCTTACAGCTAGCAAGCTGCCATCTAGATGCAACAATGAGTCTCTCCTCATCTAGAGCAAAGAAAAATGAAGAAAACCAAAATTCATGGAGACAATTAGTCCTAGAGATTGGTACACCAGCCGATCTGCAGCCTATATGACTATGAGACCAGAAGAACTAGATGGTGCCCGGCTATCAGTCATCCACTTGGAAGGGGATCTATCTAAGAGATTCTGGATAGAGAGGGAGAACAATGTGGAACAAAACTCAAAATCATTTGGAGATAAAAATAAGGGGGTAGGACCAGGTTTGCTGGTCCAATGGAGCCTGGTGGCCCCTAGCTGCCCTTCAGGTCTGGAACTGAACCCACACCTATGGTTTCCAGCCAAACAAAAGACAGGCATATTAGTTGAACATTTACCTCAGGTAGATACACTCCTTGGAGAGAACAATCATGGGAGAA
>NW_006924151.1:14224-15469 GCF_000298275.1 Orycteropus afer afer
AACTTGAGAAGACAAAGTAAAGTATTATAATGAAATGTGCTAACACTTGGGGTAACAAAAAAATGGAGGTGTGTGGAGGATATGGGATATGCTTGGCATGTCTCAGACTGAAAGAACTCAAGAAAAAAATCAAGCTTTGAATTAAAATATTGAAGGATTATATATAGGCAAGAAGCTTCAAAAGAGAATGGAAGAAACACACAAAAATATTGCTCCAAAAAGAGTTGGTCAATGTTCAAACATTTCAGGAAGTTATATAATCCATAACTTATGGTATTGAAGAGAAAAAGTCTAAGATACACTGAAGGCACTGGTGAAAGTCAAATCTTCAATAATTGGCAGAATACAAACTGAGATGTTTCAGAAAATGGATTCAGTGCTACAAGTGTTCACTCATCTATGCCAAAAAATTTGTGAGACAGCAACCTGGTCAAACAACTAGAGGAGATCCATATTTGTGCTCATTACAAAGAGAGGTGATCCACCAAAATGCAGAAATTATCAAATGTGGATATGAATCTTTAAAAACTGATATACAGATATGTCATAATTAAGTGACTTTAGACCTAAATTAAACTCCATTTTAAATTTCTACATTTCTAAAGAAAACATTCAGTCTTTATTTGTCACAGTTTTACTATTCAAATAACAAAGAAGACAGGTGTCAGGATTTCTAACCTAAGTAAATAATTGCATATTGTCTGCTAAAAATGTTAAAGAGGAGGTTGTAAAATATAACTGATAATGTAACATGAAGTTAGAGCTTCTTAATAACTTTTTAGAGGAAATAGATACATATCAAGTCTTAGTCCCAAATGGTTCTTTCACTCTGTAGGATTTCCCAATGTGTGTCTACTAGTACTTTGTAAATTTGTAACTAAAATAAGGAAACAGACTTCAGATGTAACATGAAAATTAACCCAGAAATGAATACTTCACTATATTCAGTATATAATAATTATTAGGATATAATAAAGCTCTGAATGAAACAGATAAACTTGCTGATAATCTTTAGGATTGTGACTTTTGTTATGCTTTCTCCCCTCCCCCTACCTGCCTGTGAACAGAAATCCTTTTAATCTCATACTGTTCTCTCTGCAATTTGGAGAATTTTAAAATCTGGCATGGATATCTGTGAATATTTTCCTATTTCACAGTGATTGTATCTTTCAATAAACTGCTTCCTTTATTTTTAGTGGAGTGTCAGTCTAGTGAACTTGTGCACAGATAAACCAACAGAAAATC
>NW_006924152.1:0-2375 GCF_000298275.1 Orycteropus afer afer
AGCAATTCAAAATAAAGAATAGAAAAGATAATCATTTTCTTTCCCACCTCTTCCACCAACTCTTTTTTCTACTCTTTGTATTTGGTGACTAGATTATATATATATATAAAATAAATAAAACAGGGAAGAAATACTGGAGACAATGGAGGAAGCATTTCAGCAGTCTTATTCAAGAACATTATGTTAGATATTCTATTTTGAAAAATATGTGTCATGAATTTGCAGTAAGTTTTCAGTTCTCAAAATTTAATAGACACCAATAAAAACTATAAATTTAAGTAAAAATATATTATCATATTTTCCAACACATATCTTTAATAGGTGTGATGTTTATTTTCTCCCACAGTATATTCAGAAATTTGGATAATTTTCTTATTTGAAGTGTTTCTTGTACTGAGCTCTAAGATTTACTTTTTAAATCCTATGCATAAAGATATTATTGCATTCTTTTTTCTGAGATATTTAGCTTTTACTTTTGATAGTTATGTCTTAAATCCATTTAGAGGTCATTTTATAGAATGAGGTAACTATCTAATTGTTTTCATATAGTGACATCCCCCCCCCTTTTTACTGGTTATGGGTTCAACATCTGTCATATACTATTAATTATTTGTTTTGATCTATCCAACGAGTAGCTATTCATCATGTTACAGGTGCTGAGTTACAGCCTGGTTAATATTTCTGCCTTAAATAATAATTACTTATATAGTGAGGAAGTAAGACAAAAGTCAAATGAAAAACAATAATAATCTCAACTAGTGAAAACAGAAATAAAAATATAAAACTAAGTGAATTTTTTAACTCTGGATTTTCATGTTTGTTTGTCTATTCTTGTTTACATAATTATTGCTAAATTTTATGTTGTAACATATGAAAGATATATAGTCTACTTTATAATTTTTTTCTAGTAAATTATTTACTCCATTTGATATTAGTATAATTTGCTTAATATGAAAATAAATCTATTAAAATTCAGACAAAAATTGCACTGATATTATAGATCAGTTTGGGAAAAATACATGCACTTTAAAAGGTGAAGTTTTCTCACTCATGACCTTGACATACCTCTACATTTATTCGGAGCTTTAAAATTCTGTTTTTCATATTTTCTAATTCTTATATTAAAAAGCCTAAAATATTTTTAATATATTAGATAAAATTAGTTAATTTATTCCTACCTGAAATAATTTCTACACTTAGTTATTATAACTCCTGACATATGGAAATACTTACAGTTTTTGCAGATAGAAGCTCATATTAGACAATCCTTATGGATACTTTTATTTCTTAACTAAAATATGGCATATTTCCTAAGTGAGCATATGTCTTATTATGTTGGTCAACACAATAGGTAATGAATTGAAGAATAAAAATCTATATTTTCTCAGATATTCCATTATGGCTACTCAGAATTTTATAATGTTTCATGTGTCATTTTTGGTAATTTGTGTCTTTAAGTTATTTGCCCACTCCATCTAAGTTGTCAATTTTATGACATAAATAATATACCTCTATTATCTTTTGATAAAACCAGTCATCTATCATTTTGTCATACTGTGATGGCTTGTGTGTTGCTGTGAGGCTGGAGGCTATGCTACCACTATTTCAAATACCAGTAGAGTCACTCATGATGGACAGGTTTCAATAGAGCTTTCAGACTAAGACAGTCATGGAGCAAAATTGGGCCATCCACTTATCAAAGAATTGGCCAGTGAAAACCTTATGAATAGCAGTGAAACACTGTCTGGTATAATACTGGGAAACTTTATGAATAACCCTGAAATGCTGTCTGATATAGTGATGGAAGATGAGCCTCTCAGATCAGAAGGTACTCAAAATAGCACTCGGGTGAGCTGCCTCCTCAAAATAGAGTTGACCTTAATGATATACATGGAGTAAAACTTTTCAGGATTTCCTTTTGCTGATGACTCAAAATGAGAAGAAACAGCTGGAAATATCCATTAGTAATTGGAACATGGAATGTACTAAGTATGAATATAGGTAAATTAGAAGTTGTCAAAAATGAAGTGGAACACATAAAAATTGATATCCTGGGAGTGAGTTAAAATGACCTAGTTTTGGATCTACTATGCCAGGAATGACAGATTGAAGGGGAATGACACTGCATTCATTGTCCCAAGGAATGTTTCAGGCCTATCCTGCAGTACAGTGCTGTCAGTGATAGGATAATATCTATATGCATACAGGGAAGACCAGTTAATACTACTATTATTCAAATTCATGCTTCAAACACTAAAGCCAAAGACTAGGACATTAAAAATTTTTATCAACCTCTGCCTTCTGAAATTGACTAAACATGGTATCAGAATGTATTCCTTATTAATGGTGACTGGAATGTGAAAGTTGGAAACAAA
>NW_006924152.1:5570-6527 GCF_000298275.1 Orycteropus afer afer
TAGCATCAGGATTGGAGGAAGACTCATTAACAACTTGTGATATAAAGATCACACAATCTTGATTGCTGAAAGTGAAGATAACTTCAAGTGTTTACTGATGAAGATTAAAGGCTACAGTCTGCAGAGTGGATTACAACTCAACATAAAGAAAAGGAAAACCCTCACAATTGGACTAATAAGCATCATCAGGATAAATGGAGAAAACATTGAAGTTTTCAATGATTTCATATTACTTGTATCCACAATCAACGCTCATAGAAGCAGCAGTCAAGAAAGCAGATGTCATATTGCACTGGGCAAATCTGCTGCCAAAGAACTCTTCAAAGTGCTGTAGAGCAAAGATGTCTCTTTGAAGACTATGGTGTGCATCTCCCAAGATACGGTGTTTTCAGTCATCTCATATGCATGTGAAAGTTGGACTACAAATAAGGAAGACCAAAGAAGAGTTGATGCTCTTGAGTTGTGGTATTGGTGAAGAATATCACAATTACCATGGGCTGCCAAAAGAATGAACAAATCTGTTCTGGAAGAAGTGCCACCAGAATGCTCCTCAGAAGCAAGAACAGCCACTTTTTCTCACCTACTTTGGTTGTGTTGTCAGAATGGACTATTCCTTGGGGAAAGATATCATACTTGGTAAAGTGAGAGGTCAAAGAAAAAGCAGATGATCCTCAATGAGACAGATTGCTACAGTGGCTGCAATGACGGGCTCAAGTATAACAAGGATTGTGAGGGTGACATACAACTGGGCAGTGTTTTGTTTTGTGGTACATAGGGTTGCTATGACTCTGAGCTGACTCAATGGCACCTAACAGCAACGACTTTATCTTTTGAATGGCTATGGAACCTTAATAATGTCCCTTATTTATTCCTGATAATTGATTGTCTTTTATTTCTGTTTAAGTTGATTATTTAGATGAGAGAGCTACAAATTTTATCTTTTTTTTTAACAAGACA
>NW_006924152.1:11645-12974 GCF_000298275.1 Orycteropus afer afer
TAATAAAAAAAAAAAAAAGAAGAATATAGTGTGTATATTTTTAATGTTTATAAATTTATTGAGGGTGTTTTGTGGATCATAATATTTTCTTTATTGGTGTATGCTCCATATTTCCTGGAAAAAATGCATATTTCCTTTTAAGATAATTACAGATATGGTTGTTGAGTTTAACTATACTGCCTTGATAGCCATTTTGTTTTGCTGTTACTGTGGTTGTCCTATCTCTTCTTTATTCTTTATCCCTCATTCCATCATCTTTTTGATTAATTGAGAATTTCTTAATATTCCATTTTATCATGTCTATTTTTCTTTAACCTATATATTTTTGCTTTTATAGTAGATTCTCTAGGGCAATGTTATCCAATAAATTTTTTACTAATGATGAAAATGTTCCATACTGTTTTGTCCTTTACTGGTTCTAACCATGTGGGGCTGTTCAGCACTAGTATAATCAATAAACTGAAATTGTGTTTAACTTGTTAACTAATTTAGCTTGACAATAGATTTACAAAGAAACACATGTGGGGCTCTAGCAGGATTTTACATTAAGTATGCTATAATTTTGATGTCTTATCTGACTTCTGCTAGACCCAGCAAAACAAAAGAAAAAGCCCATTTCTGTTGAGTCAGTTCCAACTCATGGTGAATTCACATGTTAGCTTAGAACTGTCCCATAGTGTTTTCTTGGCTGTATGTTTTACAGAAGCACATCTGCGAAGCCATTCTTCTATAGTACCAGTGAGTGGTTCTAATTGCTAATCCTTAGGTAAATAGCTGATGACAAATAGCTTAGGGAACCTAAGGACCAAGGGGAAGTACTGAGAGTGTACTAATAATCTATTCATTATAATGTAGGGGAAAGAAAACAGGCACGTCAAGATTTTTTTTCCAATTTTCATCCTTTTATTGATTTGAATTTGCTGTAATTTGTAGGTGCTATCAAGTTGGTTCAGACTCATAGTGATTGTATACACAACAAAATGAAATATTGCTCAGTCCTGCACCAACTTCACAATGTTTGAGTCCATTGTTGCAGCCACTCTTTCAATCTGTCTCATGGAGGATCTTCCTCTTTTTCACTGACCATCTACTTTACCAAGCATGATGTCCTTCTCCAGAGACTGGTCTGTCTTGATAACATGCACAAAGTATATGGGACCAAGTCTTGCCATTCTTGCTTCTAAGTGACATTCTGGATATACTTCTTCAAAGACAGATTCATTCATTCTCCTGGAAGCCCATGGTATAATTTATATGTTTGACAAATACCATAATGCAAAGACATCAATTTTTCTTTAGTCTTCCTTATTCATTGTTCACTTTTCACAT
>NW_006924152.1:13479-14669 GCF_000298275.1 Orycteropus afer afer
GAGCATTGATTGTAGATTCAAGTAAAATGAAATCATTGACAATTTCAATATGTTCACTGTTTATCATGATGTTGCTTATTGGTTCAATTGCAAACATTTTTTTTTTCTTTATGTTGATATGTAATCCATACTAAAGACTGTAGTCTCTGATCTTCACCAGAAAGTGTTTCACCAGTAAAACATGTATGGTTTTGTGATTTGCATATCTAAAGTTGTTAATAAGTCTTCCTCCAAGACTTATGATGCATACTTCCTCATATTGTCTAGCATATTGGATTATTTGTTCATCATACAGATTGAATATGTATGTAGAAATGACAAAATCCTGATATACACCTTTCCTGATTTTAAACCACATAGGATCATAAACCCATAATGGGTTATCCTATTCTAAAGATTGCTTCTTGGTCTACATAAAGTTTCCTGATGAGTACACTTAAGTGTGCTGAAATTCCCATTCTTCACAATATTATTCATAATTTGTTGTGATCTATACAGTGAAATGCCTTTGCATAATCAACAAAACACAGGTAAAATCTTTCTGCTATTCTATGCTTTCAGCCAAAATCCAGGAATCAGGAATGCATGATTTGAATTTATAGTAATAAGGAATTCTGCTAGCCAAAAAATTCTTGTCTTTTAACTTTCATACAGGTTTTATTCCATTTCTTACATAGAAGCTGTTTAGAATAAAATAATTAGCAATAAGCCACTGGGAAGTACCTAGCCACATATACAACTATTTGGAAATTAGTTAAAATAATTTTTAAAAAATGCAAATGATAGATTTTTGGAGTAAGGCAAATTTCTTTTCACTTTCTGTTCTGGTTACCTAGTGCTGCTCTGACAAGAATATACCACAAATGGGATGGCTTGAACAAGCAAGAGTTTTTTCTCTTATAGTTTGGGAGGATAGAAATCCAAGTTCAAAGTGCCAGGCGCTAAGGGCTGTGCAGAAGCCCCTTGACCTTGGGGTCCAGCTCTACCTCCTGCTCCTGGCCCACTGGAGTTAGAGCCATCTCTTCACTCAGACAGCTACTGCCTGCTGAGGTTAACAAGCCCAAAATGGACAAATAAAATGGCACAGTCTTGATGCTACCAAACCACAAGGCAGGTCAATAATTCAAGTCCATCTTAAGTCCCCAGGTCGGCAGAGCATGGCAGGTGGCTGAAAAATGACTCTTCTACAT
>NW_006924153.1:0-592 GCF_000298275.1 Orycteropus afer afer
TAGAAAGTGAAAAGAAAAAAATCAGAGGAGGGCAGGCAGGGCACCCAGTCTTCGTCTGCACATACAGACTGGGATGGAGTTTCTGTGGCCCGGAAGATGGGTGGGAGTGGGGGTTAGCTGCACCTCCGTTCACCAAGTGGGTGTAGGGTATAAGAATAACAAGGAGAATGTTGCACCTTTTCAGTCATCCAGGTCTGGAGTGTCCTTGTGGTTACTGGCAGGTTGAATCTGTTCTTAGGTCCCAGGAATCTGGGAGAATGCTATCTCTTTAAATATCCAAAATGGTCAAGCCACTTGTAAACATTCAAAATAGCTGTGCTCTTTGGACAGGCAAAAGTCCACAGCTCACCCTGCCTTCCTCTTCGCTGCTGCTTTGCCTTTTATTTCCTAGCCACCAGAGCAGACCTCCGTGCAGTCCCTGGCTGGGATGGCTGTTTTTTAGGTTAATTCTTTAGGTCCTACCACCACTCGGCAATCTCCAACCTGTCTATGCCATCAAGATCGCTCAGGGTTGCTTCCAGACCACAGCTCTGTATGTCTCCTTTTTTGGTATTTTCATGAACATTCTTCTGCTAGTTGGAGTTTAGTCCAC
>NW_006924153.1:3107-3718 GCF_000298275.1 Orycteropus afer afer
GTATTCTGCAATCTTCTTCAGTAAGTGACTCAAGTCATCATCTTCTCTTTCAGCAAGCAGAGTTGTGTAGTCATCATACCACAGGTTCTTAATGATTCTTCCTCCAATCCTGATGCTACATTCTTCTTCATATAGTCCAGCTTCTCAGATTATTTGCTCAGCATATAGATTGAATAAGTATGGGAAAAGGATACTACCTTAGCACACTCCCTTCTTGATTTTAAACCATTCAGTGTCCCCTAGTTCTGTTCAAATGACAGCCTCCTGGTCTGTGTACAGGTACCTCATGAGTACAACTAATTGTTCTGGAATGCCCATTCTTTCCAATGTTATCCACAATTTTCTATGATCCACACAATCAAATGATTTTCCATAGTCATTAAAACAAAACTAAACATCTTTCTGGTATTCTTTGCTTTGAGCCAACATCCATCTGACATCAGCAATGATATCCCCCATTTGACATCCTCTTCTGAATCCAGCTTGCATTTCTGGAAGTTCTCTGTCAATATAGTACTACAATTGTTTTTTTAATTATCTTCAGTATGATTTTACATGCATGCAATATTAATGATATTGTTTGATAATTTCCACATTCTGTGGGATCACCT
>NW_006924153.1:4418-5850 GCF_000298275.1 Orycteropus afer afer
TTCTTTGTTGTAATTTTAATGATCTTTTGCTTTCTTCATAGATGATGGTCTTGATGTCATCTCACAATTCTTTTGGTTGTGGGTCATTGGTGTTCAATGCATCAAATCTATTTTTCAGATGGCCTCTAATTTCAGGAGGGATGTATTCAAGGTCATATTCTGGCTCTCAGGGACTTGTTTTAATTGTCTTCAACTTCAAGTTGAACAGTTATGAGCATTTTATAGTCTGTTCCACAATCAACTCTGGTCTTGTTTTGGCTGAAGATATTGAACTTTTCCATTGCTTCTTGCCACAGATGTAGTCAATCCAATTCCTGTGTATTGCATCTGGTGAATTCCACTTGTATAGCTGCCATTTGTGTTGTTGAAAAATGATATTTGCAATGAATAAGACGGTGGTCTTGCAAAATCCTGTCATGCAATCTCCAGCATTATTTCTGTCACCAAGGGCAAATTTCCCAACTACCAGTGATTCTTCTTTGTTTCCAACTTTTTCATTCCACTCACCAGTGAGAATTAACACATCTTCATTGCATATTCAGTGAATTTCAGACTGCAGAAGTTGATAAAAATCTTCAATTTCCTTATCTTTGGCTTTGCTAGTTGGTGAGTAAATTTGAATAATAGTAGTATTAACTGGTCTTCCTTGTAGCATATTGATATCATCCTATCACTGACAGCATTGTACTTCAGGACAGATGTTGAAACATGCTTTGTGATGGTGAATACCACACCATTCCTCTTCAAACTGCTATTCCAAGGATAGTAGACTATATGGTTGTCTGATTCAAAATGGCCAAAGCCTGTCCTTTTCAGCTCAATAATGCTTAGGATATAATTCTTTATACATTCAATTTCATTTTTGAAAACTTAAAATTTTCCTACATTCATACTTTCTACATTCCATCTTCTGATTATTAATGGATGTTTGAAGCTGTTTCTCCTCAATTTGAGTTATGCCATGTCAGCAAATGGAGGTACCCAAAGCTTTACTTTATCCATATCTTTAAATTGGTTCTACTCTGATGAGGCATTTCTTTCCCAGTTGTATTTTGTGTCCCTTTGACCTATGGGGCTCATCTTCCTACACTGTATTGTACAATGTTTCCAGGTTATTAATCATGTCACCCAGTAATGTATCAGACAGTGTTTCTCCACTATTCATAAGGTTTTCCCTGGCAAATTATTTGAGAATTGGGTGGCCTTTTCCTTCTTCCTTCTCTGTCCCAGTCTATAATCTGCACTGAAACCTGTGCACCATGGTCAACCCTTCTGGCTTTTGAAACACTGGTGTCACAGGCTCAAGCATCACAGAAATGGACAATCCACCTCAGTATGACAAACTGACAGAAAAGTTCATCTTCCTTAGCTGTTGGAAACCTCTCTGCCCTCCCCTTACCTGGATGCTACTGCTTTGTTGTCTCTAGTGTAC
>NW_006924153.1:6895-7740 GCF_000298275.1 Orycteropus afer afer
TTGTTTTCTTTTTGTTGAGGCACATTCCATACTGACAACTATAGTCTTTGATTTTGTCAATGCTTTAAGTCTTCCTCACTTTCAGCCAGCAAAGTTGTGCTATCTGCATAATGCACGTTGTTACTGAGTTTTCCTCCAATCCTAATGCTATATTCTTTTCCAGAAAGTTAACCTTTTCTGTTATTTGCTCAGCATACAGATTAAATATGTATGGAGAAAGGATAAAATCATGGCCCACACCTTTCCTGATTTTACACCACACAGTATCACCTTGTTCTGTTAGAATGGGTGTCTCTGGGTTTATGTATAAGTTTCACATGCATATGATTGTTTTGGAATTTACATTCTTCACAATATTATCCATAGTTTGTTATTTCCCATCCAGTCCAATGCTTTTGCATATTCAATGAAATACAGGTAAATATCTTTCTAGTATTCTCTGCTTTCACCTAAGATCTATGTGATGTTTGCAATGATATTTCTTATTCCATATTTATCTCTGAATGCAGCTTGACTTTCTAGCTATTCCTTGCCTAAATACTGCTGCAAGCATTCCTGAATTACCTTTGGTAAAATTTTACTTGTGTGTGATATCGATGACATTGTCCAATAATTTCAACATTCTATTTGATGAACTTTTTTCGGAATGAGCACAAATATGGATCTTGTTCTGGTTACTTGGTGCCGCTCTGATGAGAAAGATACCACAAATGGGATGGCCTTAAAAAAACAGGAGTTTATTCTTAAAATTTGAAGGCTTTAAGTCCAAGTTCAAAGTGCCAGACTCTAGGGGATGGGTGAAAACCCCTCAACCTTAGGGTCCAGCTCTGCCTCCTGCTCCCAGC
>NW_006924153.1:8565-10065 GCF_000298275.1 Orycteropus afer afer
GTATTGACTAAATATTTAACATTTATTTTTATTCTTCCTATATAGTGCAAATAAGACTTACTTTGTGCTATTTATACTTGTATATCTGCATTTTGATTGGTTTTGTCTTGATCAAAGTTCAAGAATACTTATTTATGGCTGTAAAATGGCTCAAGGATATTTTACCTCTTTGGTTAGTGATTCTGTCCTTACCATTTTCACTAACACTTCGGCCTTGTGCTTAACATAAATTGAGTATAATTCCTTTTACATTTTCATTGTGATTATTGATGAGCAAATGGAACAAGGAATGCTCAAGGAGATAACCCTGTGTCTTTGCATTTATGACCTCCATCTCGCTGACATCTTCCTCTGTGACAGAATAATATATTAGAAAGTTCAACCCAGTGTGGCAGATCTGCTTTCATAAAGGCACTGTTTAGATAACTGAAGAAACTTTGAATCCTCTGGAGAGATGACTTAGGACCTTGCTTATCCTTGAAAGGCTTTCTAGACAGTGTCAATGCCTTTGAAGTGATGGCACATGAGATACTGCAATCAATATGCTTATATTTCTGAAACCTGTCTGATTGATGATATCTTAACTCATCCTCCATGTCTCCTCTCTGACATCACTTTTTCTGATGGTTATGTCATTCTCCACTGACCATAACTGATCACTCCTTACTTAAAATATTTTATAAGGTACTCCATTTATGTTTTCTCATATAACTCTCTCTTTCTAACATATTGTTGTTTTTAGATTCTATCAATGGCTCTGACTCAGAGCAATCTTACATATAACAGAACAAAGCATTGTCCAGTCCTTTGCCATGTTCACAATACTAGGTATGCTTGAGGCCATTTTTGTACCCACTCTGTTAGTCCATCTCATTGCGGTTCTAACTCTTTCTGACCCTCTAATATACCAAGCATAATTTCTTCCTCCAGGGATTACTCCCTCCTGATAACATGCCAAAAATAAATGGAACAAAATTTCATCATCTTCACTTGTAAGGAGCATTGAGGCTGTACTTCTTCCAAGACTGTTCATTTTTTTTTAATTGCATGATAAATGATATTCAATAGTTTTTTGCAAACATTACTATTAAAATACATATTTTTTTCTTCAGTCTTCCTTTTTCATATTCTAGCTTTTGCATGTTATGAGGTGATTGAAAATACCATGGCTTAGGAAAGGCATCCATAGTCATGAGAACTACATCGTTGCTTTTTGAGCAGTTTAAAAGGTCTTTTGCAGCAGTTTTTCCCAATACAATATGCCCTTTTGTTTTTTGCCTTCGGTTTTTATGGTCATTGCTTGTTGATTCAGGAAGAATAAAATCCTGTACTCAACCCCCCCCCCCAGTTTATCATGATGTTTTTTATGAATCCAGTTGCAAGGGTTTTTGTTTTCTTTATGTTGATATGTAATCCATATTAAAGGTAGTAATCTCTGGTATTCATGAGTAAGTTGCCCTAGCCTCAGCAAGTAAAGTTGTGTCATCTGCACATCTCATG
>NW_006924153.1:10870-12200 GCF_000298275.1 Orycteropus afer afer
GACCGAAGTATGAGAGGCAGATAGTAAGTATTCTCAGTTTTAAGGAGTATTCCAGATTTTCTTCTTTTGAGACAGATTTGTTCATTCTTCTGTCAGTCCATAGTATTTTCACTGTTCTTCACCAACAGCACAATTCACATGCATCAATTCATCTTCAGTCTTCTCTATTCTTTGGCCAGCTTTCACATGCTTGTGAGGTGACTGAAAATACCATGGCTTGGGTCTGGTGAACCTTAGTGTTCAAAGTGACATCTTGGAGCTTAAACACTTTAAAGAGGTCCTTTTAGGCATATTTTTCCAGCAAAATACTTCATTAGATATTTTAACTGCTCTTTCCATGGACATTGATTATGGATCCAAGTAAAATGAAATCCCTAACAAGTTCAATCTTTTTTCCATTTATTGAGATGTTGCTTATTGGTACAGTTGTGAGGGGCTTTGTTTTCTTTATGTTGAGTTGTAATCCATACTACAGGCTATAGTATTTGATCTTCATCAGTAAGTGATTCAAGTCATCTTCATTCACTTTCAGCAAGCAAGCTTGTGTCATCTGCATATAGCAAGTTTTTAATGAGTCTTTCTCTGATCCTAATATTGCTTTCTTTTTCACATTATCCAGCTTCTCTGATTATTTGCTGAGCACAAAAATTAAATAAGTGTGTTGAAAGCATTCAACCTTGTTGCACATCTTCCCCATTTTTAAACCATGAAGTATCACTTTGTTCTGTTGGCACAGCTGCCTTTTGGTCTATGTAAAAGTTCCTCATGAGCAAAATTAAGTGTTCTGGAATTCCCATTCTTCACAATGTTATCCATAATTTGTTAGGATCCACACAGTGGGGTCCTTTGCATAGTTAATAAAACACAAATAAACATGTTTCTGGTATCCTTTGCTTTCAGCCAAGATCTCTCTGACATTAACAATGATATCCCTTGTTCCACATCCTCTTCTGAATGCAGCTTGAATTTCTGGAAGTTCCCTGATAATGTATTGCAAAGAAATGTAATTAAAAAGAAAGTGAAATTACATTCTTTGATAATAGCTTTCATTACACATTAATGTATAAATAAATAATGTTGAACTTCATTTCCTCCTCAGAGACCTCCATGGTTTTCATTTCTTATAAGTCATTTCTTATAAGTCTTCTTATAAGAGACTTCCTCCTATGTGCACCAAAATCCTAGTTTATGACAATATTTTACAGCATATTCCCCTACTGTATTGGTCTTTATATCTGTGTCCTCCACTAAAGTGCCATATTCTGGGTGATCAGAAGCTCATTTGATTGATTCATCATTGACTAAATAGCTGATAAAAAGCACAAAGTTT
>NW_006924153.1:12410-13496 GCF_000298275.1 Orycteropus afer afer
TTATGCATTAGGGTATACAGAGCTCAAATCAATGTAATTAGTTTGAAATAAGCACATTAAGTGGATGTTTCTTCTCTGATGGTGTTTTATTCATTTAATTATTTATTTTATAATTAAGATGGTCTTTTATCTGCTTACAGAAGAGTATATATAAGGAGCTTTGGTAACCTAGTGCCTGAAGGCATTTGACTGCTAACCAGAAGTCAGGTGGTTCAAACCCACCAGCCACTCCTTGAAAGGAAGGTTGGGCAATCTACTTCTCTAGTGATACTCCCTCGGAAACCCAAAGAAGGGTCACCATGAGTTGGGTCCAACTCAATGGCACATGCAAACAACAGCAACAGCAACAACAACAGCATATACAACTTGGAAAAATAAGTAAAAATGTGTGGTAGTTAAGGTTGTATGTCAGCTTGTCTGGGCGTGGCTGAGTGGCTGGGCAGCCGTTGGTAGTATTCACCATGATGAGACTGGCAATCAACTCCATGGTGGAATCTACCACAAGCAGCTGAGTAGCTGCTTTAGGTATGTAGTTTGCTTCCAGTATATAAGAAGCAGCTTTGGGAACAGTCTCTAGTTTATAGCATGCTTGAACCGTGGGTGTAGCCTTGTTATTCTTTAGCAGCCTGCCATGCTCTGCTGACTTTGAGACTTTCAGTGGACTTAAATTAATGGTCTGCCATGTGGTTTGGTGACATCGGGACTGTGCTACTTTGTTTGTCTATCTTAAGCTTGTTAGCCTCCACAACCAGTAGCTGCCTGAGTGAAGAAATGTCTCTAGCTTCAGTGGGCCTGGACCAAGAGGCAGAACTGAAGGCCAAGGTCAAGGGGCTTGCACCCAGCCACTAGAGCCTGGCACTTTGAACTCTGACTTCTAGTCTCCTGAATAAACTCCTATTTGTCAAATCATCCCAATTTTGGTATATATTCTTGTCAGAGAGGGACTAGGTAACCAGAACAAAAAGGAAAGAAAAAAGTTAATTATCAAGTGTTATTCTGTCTTCATCTAGTAATTATGGAATTCTGGGGAGGGGGGGAACTAACCCTTGAAACCAAGTGTATTTTCTCATCCAAACACAGGAGACA
>NW_006924153.1:15270-15740 GCF_000298275.1 Orycteropus afer afer
AATATACATTCTTTTCCAGTGCACATGGAACATTCTCCAGGATATACCATATTTTAGTCCACAATGCAGGCATCAATAAATTTAAAAACATTGAAATACTGCAAAGCATCTTTTCAGATGACAATGCTATAAAATTAGAAATCAGCAATAGGAAGATCAAGATAAAAAGAACAAACACATAGAAACTGACTAACACCTTCCTTGAAAACTACTGGGTACTAGAATAAATAAAAAAGGAAATTAATATTATTTCCTTGAATCAAAAGTGAATGAGAAGACAATATACCAAAATATTTGGGTCACAGAAAAAGCAGTGATCAGAGGGCAATTTATAGTAATAAATGCACACATCAAAAAAGAAGGAATATGTCAAATCAACACCTTAGCCCAATGTCTCCAGCAATTAGAAAAAGAGCAACAAAATAAAAAAAGGATAATATCAGGATACTATTAAGAACTTTAACAAATTT
>NW_006924154.1:0-577 GCF_000298275.1 Orycteropus afer afer
AGAGGAGCACAGCACAGTACCCTGCCTGCATAGATAACATACAAACAAAACAAAGAAAATGAAAATTGTGGGCAAGTCACTCCAACATATAATCATCAATTAAACATAAACACAAAAACATCACAATGCCTCAGAGACAACAGAGCATCACAGTCCACACAAAGAAGCAAGATAAAGCAGGAGAAACAAGGGACCAAGATACAGACCCAAAATATATCCCTGAGGAAGATGCAGCACTGGAACTCCCTGATAAGGAATTCAAAAGAATTATATTTAGGTATCTTCCAAGGATTGAAAGACAGACCAAGGAAAACACAGACAAAGCCCTAGAAGAATTTTAGAAGAAAATACAAGAAAAAAAAAAAAAGATAACACACTGAAAGAGCAAAAGAGTAGAACTATGCAATGGAAGACAGAATTAATGAGATTGAAGACAAATCCCTGAATACTTCTTTGGAAAGGGATCAATCAGAAAAAAAGATCAAAACAAAATGAAGTAAGTTAAGGTTCATGTGGGATACCATCAAAAAGAGTAACCTATGTGTCATTGGAATTCCAGAACAGGAAGAGAAAAATA
>NW_006924154.1:2873-6959 GCF_000298275.1 Orycteropus afer afer
AATGCAGAGTCTGCAAAACACCGCATAATATGGATGAACTTGGAGGACATTATGCTGAGTGAAATAAGTCAATCACAGAAGGACAAATATAGTTAGTTCATTGTTGTGGAGGGTCAAGGAAAGGTTTATATATGGAGGGAAACTTTCTTTGTTAGTTGCCGGGGGTAGTGGGGGAAACACTGCAAAAAAAAAATGCATTGACCCATGTCACTTTAGTTTTGTGTATTTCACTGTACATAAATTATATTTCAATAAAATGCATTTTAAAAAGAAGAAGAAGAATGCATTGGTCAGGTCTAACACAGCGTAATACATGCCCAGGTCTCTGCTAGAGATTTCTAAAAGAGATGCTATGTTTGAGAGTACAGTGTGTATTGGAGGAATTACCTTATTAAGTTCCCTATAATCCGTGGCCATATGTCAGGATGCATTTGGTTTCTTCACAGGCCGCACAGGGCTGTTAACACTCTGTGGGTTTCCCAAAAGACAATTGCCCTTTTTAATTTTAAAATTAGATTCTAAATTCTGAAAATGTCACTGATTTCCTTACATCCTTGGGGCAAACTTATATTGTCTGATGTTTATCACTCTTCATTATGGGGGTCGTGTCACTGGTTCCCATGCAGCATTCCCCCTCAGGACTGCTTTCACCCTCCCTTGCTGTCGGAATTCTCCCCCAGATGTGCTCAAAGCCAATCCTATAAGGACATCAATTCCTGGAATGTCAATTGCCAAGGTCGGGGGGTGCAGGGCCTTGAAACCCTAGGATTTCCCAAGATAAGGGTGTATTTTAGCCTGTATCAAACAGTGCTGGCAGCCTCTGCGTGTTTGTGCTTGAGCAGGGGGGTGACTTCCGATAGCCTTACAGGGTGGCAGTACGGGAGCAGTGGCTGGGCGCCCTCACTCTCGTTCTGCACTCGCACACGGGGCTTGTCTCCCCAAGCCTCCTCCTCCTGCACTTCCGTTTCTGCAAACCTGCAGGTGAGCTCTCTGGCTGTTCCTCCTGCTTGTAGACGGTTCTGCAGAACATCAGTCGGGGCCCACGGGACCATCTGGTTCCTTTCCAACCGCAGTTCCCCCTGCAGCGCTCACACACGTGCTTAGGGGCTCAGTGGGTGTCGGTGGGCAGCCAAACCGCCCAGAGCAGTGGACCCCCACAGACCAGCCCTTCCCTAGCCTCTTCGCACACTCATGAAGGCATGTGCTTTCCCACACAAAACTGTGTGTTGCTGCTTGGCATTTTCAGAGCATCCCTGTACTCACGTGGCAGCCTACACACATCAGGCACATGGGCCCAATCTCCCAACACAGAGAAGACTTCACTACCATTCACCATTTCCTTGGCCTCCTGGCTGGCTCACCAATGGTCAGAGCATGGACCAGTAACTCAAAGTTTTCCTCCCAACATGGAGGACACCATGAGACTGAGGAAAGAAGTGGGCAGCTCCAGGGGGTGGCAAAGGAGTTTATTACGGAGACTGACTTATAAGCCAGCTCCCAGGTGACAGCAGACCTCCATGCCCCCCCACACCAGTGGGATACAGGGTTCTTATGGTTGTGATGAACAAAAGTGGCTACATGCCAGGACGTCACACTCCCCAGGCCACCCCATCAGAAGTTACATAAGAGTGATTTAGCAATGGAGAGGAGCCATCAGAAAGCCAAGCCTCCCAAAGCCTATTTCCCTTCAGTAGAACTGTCCAGTGGGGGCAGCTGTATTCTTGATGGACACAGATCGCCGGGTCTGTCCCCCCGCGGCTGCTGAGTATGTCCAGGTGGCCAGCTTTCCCTTCAGCAGCCAAGCACTTAACCAACTGCCACCAAACCGTAGAGGTTATTATACTATTTCTGCCCCTTTGATTGATTTAAAAATAAAAAGTCTCTTAAAAAGCCCTCAGTTCCCATCTGCAGTGGGGAAACACTGCCCGTGGTGTCAGCTCATGCAATGATTTTCATTTCCTCTTTGCTTTTAGCCCCTGGGGATTCCTGGAATTCTTATGTTCCCAGGCATACGTTTAAATGCATGCCGTGTTTCACTCAAAACCCCTCGGTGTCCTGGCAGGAGGGTTTCTCATGATCTAACCTGCCATATGGCTGAGCTCTCAGCTTCCAGAGGGCAGGAATGTGCCCCTCTCTCAATGTGCCACTGGCACCGACTCGGGGCTTGGCAAATGTTTGTTGAATGAATAGATAAAGTTATAGCCTGGTTCAGATCACAGCTCTCTACTCACTGTCCATTCAATCCTGGGAAAGCCTCTTTACTCCCCAAAGCTCCATTTTCTCATCTCTGGGGGGATAGCTGATGGTTCTGTTCTTAAAAGTCCTTTTTTTATACAAAATAAAACGAGAAAAACACAGAGCACAGATACATGCCTTAATGAGTTATTATAACACAACTCAAAGCAGATCGGTTGCCATGGAGCTGATTCTGACTCACAGCAACCCCGCGTGTGTCTGCGTCCCACAGGGTTTCAACAGCTGATTGAATCCAGGCCTTTCTTCTGAGGGCCTCTGGGTGGATGCAAAGTGCCAACCTTGCAGTTAGCAGCCGAGTGGTCTAACTGTTAGAACTACCCAAAGACTCCAAGGCAACTAAACACTCTTATAACCTCCCCCAAGTCAAGAAATAGAACTTTTCCAGCTACTCCAGGGAAGTCCTGCCTACTCACAGCCCTCCCGCCCTCTAAATGTCACCACTGTCCTGACTTTCATATCAGCACTGTGTGTCTTTATGGTCCATCACCCCTGTGTGTGTCCCTAGACAGTATAATTTTTCTTGCCTGTTTCTAAAAAACTTTTGTTATGTCTTTTAAGTCTCTTTTAATGCACACTCCCTCCTCCCTCCTTTCCTCTGCCCTACAATTTCTCTTTTGCAGAACCTGGGCCGCTGCACCTGCGGGGTCTCTGGTCTCTGGGATATGCTTGTAGTAGTGCCGTGGTGCTGTTCAATGTGTTCTTCCATCCCCAGGTTTCCTGCAAAATGGCAGCTGGATCCAGACACCTGAACAGGGATATTTCCTAACTCCTGCCCTCACGGGGTTGTGGTGAGAATTGAGTGAGGATGTGTGAGGAGCGTTGGGCATGAGCGGGCAGCCGTCCAAACCCAGTAGCCAAGACTCCTGCCCAGAGGTGCCCATGTGGGCTCAGCCAGACGAGACATCCGGTGTTAAAAGTCCACCCTGGCTTCTCTCCCTGGCTCAGACCTACCAGCGTCACTTCAGGAAAGTTCCAGGGCCGTGCCCAGCTAGTCCCAGCAGGAGCTGGCAGTAGAATGGCCTGTAATTTTAGCTATTTCTCTTCCCTAAAATTATTTCCCATCTGGATAATGGTTTCCAAACCCTGCCCAGGAAAGAGTTGGTGGTGCAGGATATAATTTTCTATTAAAAAGGACAAAAACATAACTAACTACCAAACACTCTGGAGGTCTAGCTGAGTGACAGCTGAATATGCTGCCTGGAGGGGCCTTAACAGAAGAGAGGAGGCTGAGAAGAGACGGTCGGGGCTCTGTGCCCAGGATCCTGGAACAGGGCATGGAAATATACCCCATGCCACCCTGTGCACAGGGCCTGGGAGGGTGCAGAAAGGCTGAGGAGAAGGCTCTCCTTCATTACCACGGGATGATTCTGGATGGTTCTAGAACATTGTTGTTGTTCATATGCATTAGGTCAATTCCAACTCATAGTGAGCCCATGTGACAGTGTACAACTGCCCTATAGTGTTTTCTTGGCTATAATCCATTGGGTGGTTCGAACCACCAACCTTTTAGTTAGCAGCCAAGGAACTAACCATTGTATCACCAGGACATCGGGTTATAGCCAGGATGTTACTCCTTTAGGGACTGTTCTGGTTACGTAGTGCTGCTCTGACCAGAACATACCACAAATGGGATGGCCTTAAACAAACAGGAGTTTAATCTTACAATTTGGAGGCTTTGAGTCCAAGTTCAAAGTGCCAGGCTCTAGGGCTGGGTGAAAGCCTCTCAACCTTAGGGGTCTAGCTCTGCCTCCTGCTCCCGGCCCACTGGAGCTAGAGGCATTTCTTCACTCAGACAGCTGCTGGCTGCTGAGGCTGAGAAGCCCCAAGGTT
>NW_006924154.1:8419-10186 GCF_000298275.1 Orycteropus afer afer
CACCAGTTTAACCAGACTCAGTAACTGAGGTTCCTTGAACCAACTCCAGCCCTTCGTACATGGCTTTCCTTCAGCCTGAGATGTCCTGCTGCTCCTACCTAGAGTGAGGCAAGCAAGATGTCTAGGGGGCAAATTCCTGGAGGCTCTCCCTTTCCGGCTTGTGTACCTACAGACCTGGGCCCTAAGAGCCACAGGGCAGTCCCTGACTCCACCCCCTCGTCGCCCCCTGCTGGTCACTCTGCAGAATGGCAACCCTTCCCTCCCTGCTCCCAAGGTCCCTGACCCTCACTCCCAGAGCTGGCTGGAAGCAACGCCTCACCAGCTTCGAGGGACCGGTCTTGTCTCTGCACCTGTGAGAGCCTCAGTTTCTTCATCCATAAAATGGAGTGGAAGATCAAACAATAATCATAATAAAACACCACCGAGTCGATTCCAACTCATAGTGACCCTACAGGACAGAATAGAACTGACCCATAGAGTGTCCAAGGCTGTAAATCTTTATAGAAACAGATTATGTCACCTTTCTTCTGCAGAGAAGCTGGTGGATTTGAACCACTGATCTTTTGGTTAGCAGCCGAATGCTTTAACCTCTGCTCCACTAGAGCTCCTCACAATAGATGAGCTTAATTAGTAAAAGACATCAGCCTTGAGTACTGGGCTCTTTTAAGAACTATCTCTACGGGATCAAAGTGATAACAGCAACCAGGAGGTTAGATACAAAGCTTAGAGGGCAGTGAGCTCATGTCAGGGGGAGGGGCAATTTGGAAAAGGAGGCTGGGAAGGTTGCACAACTTGCAGAAGGTAATAGACACCACTGAATTGCGTTTGTAGAAGCTGTCAGATTGGTGCGTGTATGTTCTGCTGTGTATATTCTTTGAAAATAATAAAATAAATTACTTTTTTAAATGGGGCAGAAGAGGCTGCCCCACCCGCATGGCAAACAGGAGGGACTCCTCGAACATCAGTGCCTCTCAGCACCAGAATTTAGTGAGCACCTACTATGTACAGAGGGCCATAGAAGACAACTCAGACGTGAGCCCTCCCCTCCAGGGGCTTGGGTGGGGAACAGAAGGTGGGGAGGGAGCCACATTTGAAATGTGGATGGAAGTAACAAACTGACCGTAATGAGCACATACTGGGTGCCACACCGTTTTAGACACATGACAAGGATTATTACCTCAATTAATACTCAGAACACAAGGAGGCACGTATGATTATAATTCCTGTTGGGAAGCTGAGGCCCAGAGAGGTTAATTAATCTGCCCAAGGTCACACAGCCTATAAGTGGTGGAGGTGGGACTAGAATGCACACAGTGCAAGGTCAGGGCTTGTGCTCTGTAACCACGGGGCTGCTGCTGGGAAGATCCGTTCATTTATTCATTATTCACTCAACAAACATTTATTAAGCATCTAATATGTGCCAGTCACAGTGTTCAGTGCTGGGAGACAGCAGTGACCAGATAAACACAGCCTTTGCCCTCAGGGAGCTGTTTACATGAAGAAAACAGACAACAAGCAGAAAAATAAGTAAAATATATGGTGATTGGTATACACGTGGTGCTGTATAAAAATATCAAGTACAGAAGGGGGAGAGGGAGGGCTGGCGTAGGTTCAAGTTTAAAGAGTGGGGTTGGGGCCTTTTGGGCCATTTGAGGACTTGGGAGTGAAATCCTGAGTGGGGTGGGAGCTATGGAGGGCCCTGTGCAGGGGAGGGGCATGGTCTGACTTATAGCCTCAAAGGGTCCCTCTGGCTCCGTGAGAAAGACA
>NW_006924154.1:11281-12290 GCF_000298275.1 Orycteropus afer afer
TCCGTTTACCCGTATGTAGAATGAGGTCGGAGTTGATTTCAGAGCCAGACAGCCTGACGGATCCTGTGGAAACCTGTCTTAGATCATACCCTTTTAATTCCCCTCACTCAAAGAAAGAGCCAAAGTCCTTCCCTGGGCTTCTGGGATCACATGTGATCCTCCCGCCTCCATCTCCCTGAGGTCGTCCACCCGCCCATTCCCCTTGTTCACTCTGCCCCAGCCACCCCAGCCTCCCCGTGGGCCCTCACACATGTTGGCATGCTCCTGCCTCAGGACCGTGCCTGCCTCAGGACCTTTGCACTCGCTGCTCCCTCTGGAACTCTCTTCTCCCAGAGAGCAGCATGACCTCGCCCCACCTTCCATCCAGGTCTCTGCTCAAATGTCACCTCCTCATGGACGCCACTTGCCACAGACACTGTCTCCCATTACCTGATGATTTTGATACACACATCATCAGTGGAAAGGACCTCGTCGAAATGCTAACTGCTTTATTGTTGGTCTCCCCCCCCACACACACACCCCAAATCCCTGCCCTCTTGGGGCCAGATGGTCAGGAAAGGCCTTTTTGAAGGGTGACATTTGAGTTGTGACTCAAAGGATGAGAAGGGGCTGGTCACGGGAGAAACAAGAAACGTCTTTCCTGGCAGAGGGAACAGTGTGTGCAAAGGCCCGAGAACTGGACGGCCCTCAAAGCCTGCCTTAGAGAGACCTGTCTGGGCAGGCCTTAATCTTTGGGGTGGCGGGGTCCCAGGTCACAAACAGCCCCGTTCTGAGAGCCCTTGAGTCATCAGGAAATCATGTGATGTGGTCAGGGGCTGGGCCAGACCTGGCCACACAAACCAAAAAACCCAACGCACTGCCATCGAGTCGGTTCTGACCCATAGCGACCCCTCCTGGGTTTTCCGAGGCGGTATCTTGACGGAAGTAGATTGCCCAACCTTCCTTGTGAGGAGTGGCTGGGGGTTTGAACTGCCAGGCTTCTGGTTAGCAGTCAAAGGCCCATTGATAA
>NW_006924154.1:15064-15639 GCF_000298275.1 Orycteropus afer afer
GAGGGCCCAGGTATAGCAGGGATGGTGAGGATGACCCAGGACCGGGCAGCGTTTTGTTTCGTTGTCCACAGGATTGCTATGAGTCAGAGGCAACTCGATGGCACCGAACAACAACATTCAACCAGCGGTTGGTTGCAGTGGTACTAAGTGTGAAGACCAGCAGAGGTGCAAAGCAGGGGGTTTGGGTTCAGACAGACCTGGCTTTGACTCCTAGCTCTCTCCTTTCCAGCCTGGGCAGGTGTGATCCCCCATCTGCAAACCTTAGTTTCCCCATCTCTAAGACAAGGATAATGAGAGCCCTTCCCGGGGCAATGACAGGAAGGCACCCAGCACGGAGGCCAGACGGCCTTTGGGGGGACAGCCTCAGGAGGACAGGACAAAGGGAGCCCCGTGAGCAAAATGTGAGCCCAGCAGGAGCCAGACCTCCCAGGGGCAGGCGGCACATCTGAAAGAGTGTCCCCCACAAGCCGGTAACGGAAAGCATTCCTGGAAAAGCCCAGCGGAACAGCTCAGGAGGCAGAGAAGCAGGGTGAGAAACACCATCTGGTGTCAGCCTGCTGGGTTCAAGTCCTTGG
>NW_006924155.1:0-819 GCF_000298275.1 Orycteropus afer afer
AAAAAAATGAAACAGGATCCATACTTCACATCATATACAAAAAGTAACTAAAAATAGCTCAAAGACCTAAATATGAAACCTAAAACTATGGAGCTTATGAAAGAAAAAATAGGGACAAACAGATAGGCCCTACTTTATGGCATCAATAGCCTTTCAAACATAACTAAAAATTTACAAACAGCAGAAGATAAATTAGAGGATTGGTTCCTCCTAAATATTAAACACTTATGAACATCAAAAGACTTTTCCAGAAGAGTAAAAAGAGAATCTACAGACTGGGAAGAAAATTTTGGCAATAACACATCTGACAAGGGGCTTACCTCTAAAATCTGTAGAAAATGTCCATACCTCAACAACAAAAGGACAAACAATCCAAATAAAAAAAATGGATAAAGGACGTAAACAAATATTTCACCAAAGAAGACATTCAGGTGGTGAACAAACACATGAAGAGATGCTTGCAATCATTAGCCATTATAGAGATGCAAATCAAAATAACAAATGAGATATCATCTCACCCTGGCAACAATAGCAATGATCAAAAAATCAGGAAACAGCAAATGTTGTTGAGGGTGTGGAGAGTTTGGAACTCTCCTACATTACTGGTGGGATTGTAAAATGGTACAACCACTGGGATAAATGGTAAGGCAGTTCCTGGAGAAAGAAATAAAGAAAGAGGGGGACCAGGTTTGCTGATCCGATAGAGCCTGGTGGAACCACTGAGACTATGGCCCCTAGCTGCCCTTCAGGTCTGGAATTGAACCCACATCTGTGCCTTCCAGCCAACAATAAACAGGCATATGAGTAAAACATTTCCCT
>NW_006924155.1:1253-4205 GCF_000298275.1 Orycteropus afer afer
AAAAAAAAAGATGTATCGCCTCAGAAACCCAGTGGGGGTCACTATGAGTTAGAAACAAATTGATAGCAGTGAGTTTGTTTTTTTAGAGTTTATTCCTTTCATTAGTATCATCCTTTGGGCTACTTCTGAAGATGGACAATGAAGCCAAGGGTATTCTCTCTGATGAGAAATGTGCAAAATCAACAGGACAGGTTATATATATATATATAAAGGTAAGGCAGTGCCTTAAAAGCATAGAAATGGAGATAACTTATGATCCAGCAATCCCACTACTAGGTATATATCCTGGAGAAATCAGAGCCATGACATGAATAGATATATACACACCTGTGTTCATCACACAACATTATTGACAATAGCAAAAACATGGAAACAACCTAAGTGTCCAATGGATGAATGGATAAAGAAACTACGGTACATAAACACAATGTAATACTATGTAACATTAAAAGAATAACAATGGATCAACAAGACATCTCACAATATGGATGAACTTGGAGGATACTATGTTGAGTGAAATAAGTCAATCACAGAAAGACAAATTTTGCCTGAGACCACTTATAAAAAGTCAAGAAAATATTTATGCACAGAAAGAAACATTCTTTGATGGTTACCAGGGATGAGAGGAGGAAGGAGGGAAAATTACTAACTTGATAAAATAAAAATAAATAAATAAATAAATCGAACTCACTGCTGTGTAGTCAAATCTGACTCACAACAACCACCACTGGATCTCCAAGGCTGTAAATCTTTATGGAAGTGGACTGTCCAATCTTTCTTCTGTGGAGTGGGTAGGTTCAAACCATGGACCTCTTGGTTAGCAGCCAAATGCCTTAACTACTGTACCACCAGAGTTCCTTATTCACTTGAGAGTAGACATATATTAACTTAAAAAAAACCTCTGCCATCGAGTCAGACCCGACTCATAGCGACCCCTCCTTGGGTTTCTGAGGCAGTATCACTACGGAAGTAGATTGCCCCATCTTCCTTCCGAGGAGTGGCTGGTGGGTTTGAACCGCCAGCCTTCTGGTTAGCAGTCAAGTGCCTTAGGTACTATGCTACCAGAGCTCCTATATTAACTTGGGTGAAGGAAAAGGCAATACACAAAAGGAGACGTTCAGCACAACATGACCAAGGCAAAGAAAGATGCTGGGAAGTATGCAACAGTAAAAGGCAACAATAGTAAATACTATTACATACAAAATCCTATAATAACAGTACTAACAAAAAAATAATTTACAAGTGGATATACAGATAGACATGTAAATTGAATAGGTGAAGGATGGCGTATGGGAGTACAGTCACCCTTTATATTTTCAGGTTCTAAATCCACAGATTCAACCAACCATGGATAGAAAATATTTGGGACAGAAAAAAGCAATTAAGTGGCTAACACAATTCTTCAAAGGCTAAGAGGGTGAATAAAGTGCTGTTTACATAGCACATTGTATCAGGCATTGTAAGGAATCTAGAAATTATTTAAAGTATACAGGAGGATGTGCATAGGTTATATGCAAATACCATGCCATTTTATGCAAGGGACTTGAGCATCTGCAGATCATGGTATCCACTGGGATCTTGGAACCTACCCCCCTGCCAATATCAAGGGATGACTATACACCCAGGAGCATATATGGGCTTGGCAGAGGATATTTCTACGTACATATTTGTATGTGTGGCAAATATATACACACGTACAGTAAAGCACAGAGGGGGCAAAGTAATCCAAACATCTTAGCTAAACATCTTGAGGGACTGGGTTACTGAGCTTGAGAGATTAGGACCATAGTCTTGGGGGACACATAGGTTAATTGGCATAACATAATTCACAAAGACAATGTTCTATATCCTACTTTGGTGAGTAGCAGCTGGGGTCTTAAAAGCTTGTGAGCTTTTACCAGAGTTATAACTATTTGTTTCTTCCCATGTGGAGCAAAGAAGAGTGAAACAAATCAAAGACTAAAGGAAACAATTAGTTCAAAGGACTAATGAACCACACAAACCATAGTCTCTGCTAGCCTGAGACCAGAAGAACTAGATGGTGCTGAGCTAACACTACCAATCACTCTGAGCAGGATCACAATAGGTGGCCTTGGATAGAGTGAGAGAAAAACATAGGTGAAAATTCAAAATCATAAAAAAGATCAGACTTCCTGGTCTGATAGACTATGGCCCTTCAACACCCTTCAAACCTAGAAATGAACCCACTCCCAGAGATTATCTTTTATCTAAACAATCAAAAAAAAAAAAAATCACTGCTATTTAGTCAATTCTGACTCATAGGAACCCCCATTGCATTTTCTAGACTATAAATCTTTACAGAAGCAGACTGCACCATCTTTCTTCCACAGAGTGGCTGGTGGGTTTGAACCAACAACCTTTTGGTTAGCAACCAACTGCCTTAACCACTACTCCACCAGAACTCCTTTATCCAAACAACAGACAGCCTTATAAAGTGAGCAATAACACCCATGGGGAATATGCTCCTCAGAACAATCAACCATATGAAACCAAAAGGGCATCATTTGCCCCCCAAAAAGGTCAGAAGGTTATTAAATGAATTAGAAAGGAAAATGGCATCTCTCCTGTAGTGCACACGCTAGTTCCCTCTAGCATCTTAGAGCCTGAAAAACTAGGTGCAGCAGTTTGAAATGGGGATTCTGGTGCTCTGAACAGCTCATTAAGTCAGAGTATGCCAAACTCAGGGGAGTAGGATTAGAAAGGAGAAAGCAGCAGTGCAATTACCCAGAGGGGGAAAAAAAATTAACAAAACAGGGGAGCCTGCCCTGAGGAGTGCTGACTGGCAGGCGAGACATTCTGGGGGAGTGCTGACCAGCAGGTGAGAAAGAACATCAGAGACATCCCTGGGGCAGTGGAGAGAACACACCACACCAGAGAACCTGCGGCCACTCTATGGATCTACCTTCAGCACCTGCTTTTATCGGTAAACTT
>NW_006924155.1:5670-7213 GCF_000298275.1 Orycteropus afer afer
GCATATATAAAATGCTGAAAGAAAAGAACTTCCAACCAAGAATCCTATATCCAGCCAAATTATCCATCAAATATGAGGGCAAAATCAAGACATTCTCAGACAAACAGAAATTAAGGGATTTTGTGAAAACCAGACCAATCCTACAAGAAATGCTTAAGGAAGTCCTTCCAATAGAGAACCCACAACAGTGAATAACAAAATCAGGACACATGACATCAACACTAAAACCAAATCAGAAACAGACACTCAAAATAAGACCATAAAAACATTGTACACTAAAAATCAAGGAAGCCAATCTGCACACGACAACAGCAACTCACCAAATAGAGGGAATAAAAGTACTAGGTACAAATTTTCAAATGGAGAGGAAAACAGGACAATGTCTTCATAGAGCAGACTGTTGTAAAAATACAGAGAGAAGAATTCACTCCAAGGTAACCATAGAGAAAATTAACAATCCGCCTAAGCAAATCCAGAAGGAAGGAAAACATATGGGTTCAGTAAGCACAAAACCAACAATAAAGAAGAAAAGAGAGGAAACATTTAACAACAAAATGAACTCAGAACACAAAAGTATACGGACCACGGAAACTCCAAACAACATGACAAAAAAAAAAAAAAATGACAGCAATCAATTCACACCTATCACTAATTATACTCAATGTGAATGGACTAAATGCACCAATCAAGAGAAAGAGAGTGACAGACTGCATAAGAAAAGATGGAATACTTGAACAGACCTATAACAAAAGAAGAAATTGAACAGGTCATAAAAAAATATCCCCACAAAGAAAAGTCCTGGCCCTGATGGCTTCACTGAAAAATTTTACCAAATATTCAGGGAAGAGTTGACACTTATACTTCTCAAGCTATACCAGAAAATAGAAAAAGATGGAATACTCCCAAACTCATTTTATGAAGCAAGCATAACACTAACACCAAAACCAGGGAAAGATACCACTAAAAAGGAAAACTACAGACCAATATCCCTCATGAACATAGATGCAAAAATCTTTAACAAAATCCTAGCCAACAGAATCCAACAGCATATCAAAAAAAAAAATAATACATTCTGACCAAGTGGGATTCATACCAGGTATGCAACGATGGCTCAACACCAGAAAAATAATCAATGTAATCCACCACATAAGCAAAACAAAAGAAAAGAATCATATGATTATATCAATCAATGTAGAAAAGGCATTTGATAAAATCCAACACTCGTTTCTGTTCAGAGCTCTCAGCAAAATAAGGATAGAAGGAAAATTCCTCAACATAATAAAAGGCATAATGCAAAGCCAATGGCTAACATCATTATTAATGGAGAAAGACTCAAGGCATTCCTCTTATGAATGGGAACCAGACAGGGATGCCCCCTATCACCACTTCTATTTAACATTGTCTTGGAAGTTCTGGCTAGGGCAATAAGATAAGAAAGAAAAATAAAAGGCATACAAATTGGCAAAGAGGAAGTAAAACTATCTCTATTTGCGGATGATATGATTCTGTACATAGAAAACCCAAGAGACTCAAAAAAAAAAAA
>NW_006924155.1:7393-8152 GCF_000298275.1 Orycteropus afer afer
AGACCTATACAAAGAAAACTATAAAACACTACTACAAGAGACAAGGGCTCTACATAAATGGAAGAACCTATATCTTGTTCATGGATAGGTAGACTGAATATTGTGAAAATGTCAATACTACCTAAAGCAATCTACGTATTTAATGCAATTGCAATTCAGATACCAACAAAATTTTTTAAGGACATGGACAAAACAATTACTAACTTCATATGGAAAGGAAAGAGACCTTGGATAAGCAGGACACTTCTGAAGAAGAACAAAGTGGGAGGTCTCACACTCCTGGATCTTAAAACCTGCTATACAGCCACAGTAGTCAAAACAGTGTGGTATTGGTACAATGATAGACAAATAGAGCAATGAAACAGAATCGAAAGAAAATAGACCCACCCATCTGTGGACACCTGATCTTTGACAAAGGTCCAAAACCCATTAAATGGGGAAGAGACAGCCTCTTTACAAATGGTCCTGGCAAAACTAGATATCCACTTGCAGAAAAATGAAACAAGATCCATACCTCACCCCACACACAAAAACAAACTCAAGCTGGATCAAAGACTTAAATGTAAAACCCAAAACTATAAAATTCATCAAAGATGAATAGGGGCAAATCTAGGAGCCCTAATTTACGGCATAAATAGACTATCAAGCATAACTCAGAATGCACAGGAGGTAGAAGAGAAGCTAGATGACTGGGACCTTTTAAAAATTAAATTCTATGAGCATCAAAAGATTTCATCAAAAGGGGAAAAAGAGAACCCA
>NW_006924155.1:11635-13767 GCF_000298275.1 Orycteropus afer afer
AGGCCTATTTGCTCCCCTCTCCAGTTCTCCCGCCCTGCTTCTTTGGGTGTGCCTGGCTTCCCTCTCCTCACCTGGACCCCTGAGGCTGACTGCTCCTCTGTCCCAGTTCCTGGGCCTTTAAATCCCCTTTTCCCCACTCTCCTGCCCTGCTGCTTTGTGTATGCCTGGGTTCCCTCTCCCCACCTTGATCCCTGTGGCTGACTGCTCCTCTGTCCCAGTTTCTGGGCCTTTTTATCCCCTTTCCCTGCTCTCCTGCCCTGCTGCTTTGGGCGTGCCTAGGTTCTCTCTCAGGTCAGCCACAGGGATCCAGGTGAGGAGAGAGAACCCAGACACGCACAAAGCAGCAGGGCAGGAGAGTGGGGAAAGGGAATTAAAAAATCCAGGAACCAGGACAGAGGAGAAGTCAGCCACAGGGATCCAGGTGAGGAACTTTAGTCATTAGAGAGATGCAAATCAAAACAATGATGAGATATCATCTCACCCCAGCAATAATAGCAAAGTTCAACAGGACAGGAAAAAAAAAAGTGCTGGCAAGGTTGTGGAGAGATTGGAACTCTTGTGCACTGCTGGTGGGATTGTAAAATGGTAAAACCATTGTGGCAATAGGCATGGTATTTCCTTAAAAAACTGAAAATTGAAATCCATTAGACCCAACAATTCCATTACTAGGAATGTATCCTAAAGAGGTGAAAGGCAGCACATGAATAGATATATGCACACCTATGTTCATCACAACACAATTCACTATAGCAAAGAGATGGAAATAACCTAAATGCCCATCAGCGGATGAATGGATAACCAAATGATGATACATTCACACAATGGAATACTATGCTAAGTTAAAAAACAATGAAGAATACATGAATCATCTCACAACATGGATGAGCCTGGAGGACATTATGCTGAGTGAAATAAGTCAATTGCAGAAGGACAAATACTACATGAGCCCATTACTGTAAAAAGACAAAGAAAGGTTTGCTTGATTACCCGGGTGGGGAGGGAAGGGGAAGGATTAATTTGGGGCTAGTTAGGGGCCATACACTGATGTGGGTAAGGGGATGGATGGTATAGAAAGTGTCTGTGACCACCATCATAACATTAGGAAAAGGGAGGACACCGAATTGTGCACATAAGGTGTAGATGACAGATGCTAATACCGACCAGTATATCTACAATACTGCATTACTATTAACACGAAACACCAGGCTACAGAAAAACACATAAACATCTGAGAAGATCAGATGTGGGTCAGTGAACAGGAGTATATTCTAGACCAAGGATTGATTCAGCTGAGGCTAATCTTGCATAGACACCAGTGATACAAAATACCCATAATACTTACAGAAACAACAGAAGACAGACATAGAGTATTCCATCACAGTCAGCCAGACACTGTGGGCAAGAGATCCAATGGATCAACAAACTCAGGACCATAGTACTGGAGGACACCAGACTCAATTGGCACAACAAAATACACAAAAGTCTTGTTCCTCATCCTACATTGGTGAGTAGCAACTAGGGTCTTAAAAGCTTTCAAGCAGCCATCCAAGATGCAGCTAATGGTCTCCCATCATCAGAAGCAAAGAAGAGTGCAAAAATACAAGGGCATTTGGAAGCAATCAGCCCTAGGACATTGTGGTCCTTAAGACCAGAAGAACTAGATAGTGCCCAGTTACCAATGCCAACCACTCAGGAAAGGATCAAATCTGGAGATCCTGGATATAGTGGGAGGAAAAATGTGGAACAAAATCTAAAAATTCAATAATTACTGGTCACATGGGGTCTGGTGAGACCTCCAATACTATGGGCCTGGGATACATTCTGGGCCTGGAATAAAACTCACTCCCAGGAGCTAGCTCTCAGCTCAATAGTAAACAAGATGTACACACAGACCACTCAACCCAGGGTGACGCACCTACATACTCTATGGAAATGCATCCCTTGGAGCAATCGACCATTGGGCACAAGAGGGGCAACATTTGCAAGGCTTTCTTAAAAAAAATTAAAAAATAAAGGTCAAAAGGCAAGGGGCAGGAAAGATGGGTGAATGGGAAATCCAGGGAAGAAGCAGGAAGAGTACTGTTACATTGAAGGCAGTTCAACTAAGGTCATGAACCAAAATTTCTATAAAG
>NW_006924155.1:14137-15531 GCF_000298275.1 Orycteropus afer afer
TAAAGAGTCAAAATAGAGTCAGGATGAATGAAGATGATTGTGACCTCTCACTTCCTGTATAAATTCCAAGTATCATGCTCTTTCTTCCTGAACACCACATCCCACCCATACCACTTAGATGGTTATTGTGCCATACTGGTTCCAATGAGAGGCAATGAGCCATGTAGGCATCCCTCCCCAGGGATTCTATAATGATATGCTATGGTTCTTTCTAGAATTGGAAATATACACTGCCTTTATTTATCTTCCAGGGATGTATCCTTCATGCTAGTGATGAGGGGAGAAGGCCAAGTGGGCAGCAGTGCCATGACGACCTCCAGGACCTTAGTCTCCTACATCTGTTAAGAATTCAGGTGAAATTCTTCATGGAAGATGATACTGTTCACATTATTGACCAGATGATTTCCAAAAACATAGCCCAAATTTAAAATGTATGTTTAGTTAGTTTATGGGAAGATAGTGAAAGAAATATATCATCTTTACCTTTATGATTTTAGCATTAAAATCAATTAGCACATGAGAAAACCTCTCTTTACCTTTCTGTCTTAGGCTGGATTCTCTAGACAAGCAAAAACAGTGAAGCATGTAAATACATATATAGAAATTTATTTCAAGGAAATGGCTCACACAATTGTGGAGATTGGGACAATTAAAGCAATTAAGTGGCTAAATGTGGACATTGACAAGTTCCAAATCTGTGGGTCAGGTGTTAGGCTGGAGGCTCCTCCTGACTCACCTGCTTGCAGGGGCTGATGAACCCAAAATCAGCAGCCAGGTCTGGTGGAAGCCCATTGGTCATGGAGTTGCAAGAGCTGGCAAATCCCAAAATCTGCAGGTCAGCAGCAGGCTGTTGGCTCATATCCCAAGAAGTCAGGTCAGATAATGAAGCGTAGGATGCAGGATCGAGAGAGAGCAAATTTTTCCACAGTATCCATATATATTTGATGCAGATTATACCCCCAGAAAACTCCCCTTTCAACTGATTGGCTGTTCATATTAGATCACAACATGGAAGATAATTACATAATATTTGCCAAACCACTGAGAATCATGGCCTAGTCAAGTTGACAAATAACCTTAACCATCACACTTCTAATGCTCCATATAAGAAAGGGATCTTAGCATTCATTTGGTCCATCTCTCTGTCTACTGAATAGGTCTACCGTATTTTGAAAAGACATTCAGATTAAACTCTTTACTGTAAATGTGTATATGTCTCCGTGTGTTAAAATTTTGAATGTGAGGAAGTTGATACAAGATGAGTCATAAACATTTATTATTATAATTATTTTTATTGTGATTTGGGTGAAGATTTAGAGAGCAAATTCACTTTCCATACAGCAGTTTACATATACTTTGTCTCATGACATTGACCACAGTTTACCACAATGCAA
>NW_006924156.1:0-641 GCF_000298275.1 Orycteropus afer afer
CTTCCAGGACAGATTTGTTAGTTCTTTTAGCAGTCCATGGTACTCTCAGCATTCCTCACCAGCACCACAACTCAAAAGCATCAACACTTCTTTGGTCTTCCTTATTCATTGTCCATTTCTCACATGCATAACAGGTAATTAAAAATACCATGTCTTGTGTTAGGCACACTTTAGTCTTCAAGAAGATATCTTTGCTCTTTAGCACTTGAAAGAGGTCTATTGCAACAGATTTGCCCAATGTGATACATCATCTGATGTCTTGACTGCTGCTTCCATTGGTGTTGATTGTGGAACCAAGTAATATGAAGTCCTTGAGAACTTCAGTCTTTTCTCCATTTATTGTGATGCTGCTTATTGGTCCAGATGTGAGGATTTTTGTTTTCTTTATATTGAGGTGTGATCCATACTGCAGACTGTAGTCTTCAGTCTTCATCAGTAAGTGCTTCAAGTCACCTTCACTTTCAGCAAGCAAAGTCGTGTCATCTGCATATCACAGGTTATTAATAAGTCTTCCTCCAATCCTGATGTCATGTTCTTCTTCATATAGTTCAGCTTCTCAGATTATTTGCTCAGCATACAAACTGAGTAAGTATGGTGAAAGGATACAACCCTGACACACTCCCTTCTTGATTTAAACCATG
>NW_006924156.1:1717-2706 GCF_000298275.1 Orycteropus afer afer
TGTTGTTGAAAAAAAGTGTTTGCAATGAATAAGTTGTTGGTCTTGCAAAATTCTATCATGTGATCTCCAGTATTACTTCTATCACCAAGGCCATATTTTCCAACTACCGGTGATTCTTCTTTGTTTCCAACTTTTGCATTCCAATCACCAGTGATAATCAACACATCTTGATTGCATGTTCAATCAATTTCAGACTGTAGAAGTTGGTAAAAATCTTCAATTTCCTCATCTTTGGGTTTGGTGGTTGGTGCATAGATTTGAATAATAGTAGTATTAACTGGTCTTCCTTGTAGGCATATGGATATTATCCCATCACTGACCACATTGTATTTCAGGATAGATCTTGAAACATTCTTTGTGATGATGAATGCCACACCATTCCTCTTCAATACGTTATACCTGGTATAGTAGATCATATGGTTGTCTGATTCAAAATGGCCACAACCAGTCCATTTCAGCTCACTAATGCCTAGGATATCAATCTTTATGCATTTCATTTCATTTTTGACAACTTCCAATTTTCCTATATTCATACTTCATACATTCCATGTTTCGATTATTAATGGATCTTTGCAGCTGTTTCTTCTCATGTTGTTTCATGCCACATCAGCAAATGGAGGTCCTGAAAGCTTTACTCCATCCATATCATTAAGGTTGGCTCTCCTCTAAGTAGACAACTCTTTCCTAGTTGTATTTTTAATGCCTTCTGACACGAGGGGCTCATTTTTTGGCACTATATCAGACAGTGTTTCAGGGATATCTATAATAGCCCTGAAATTATAGCCCTGAAGAAGATATATTACTTTTCCAGTAATATATCAGATAGTACTTACTGCTATTCATAAGGTTTTCACTGGCCAATTCTTTGAGAAGTGGATAGCCTCTTCCTTGTTTTGAGTCTGTCCTAGTCTGGAAGCTCCACCGAACTCTGTCCACCATGTGTAACATTGTTGGTATTTGCAACACCAGTGGCATAGCCTCTGGCCTCA
>NW_006924156.1:3276-4465 GCF_000298275.1 Orycteropus afer afer
TGTCTTGCAATACGTATGGCCAGAATGCTTCTTAGAGGCAAGAATGGCCAGACTTCATCTCATGTACTTTGGTCATGTTTCAGAAGCGACTGGTCTCTGGAGAAGGATACTGTGCTTGGTAAAGTAAAAGGTCAGGGAAAAAAGGTAAGACCCTCAATAAGATGGATTGACACAGTGGCTGCAACAATGGGCTCAAGAATGGCAATGATTTTGAAGATAACACCGGACTGGGCAGTGTTTCATTCTGTTGTGCATAGGGTTACTATGAGGCAGAAACTATTCAACAGCACCAAATAATATAACAGACCTAAGAGAGAAGAACTGTCCTTGTATTCTGGTCTGATCCTTTAAGTGTCTGCCTTGGAGGCCACTCTCACTACCAAGTTAACCCATGGTCCTGGAAGCCCATTAAAATGTGAAAGAAACTCTTTTTAGCCAACAAAAAAGAATCATGGTATAACTGGCCTTCTTAAGAAGAAGAAATTTTTATTCAATACTATGTTCCATGTATTCAATAAATATTAATTGAATTCCTATTAGGTACCATTTTAAAAATGCTGATCCTCTACTACATAGAAAATAGAGTAATAGTTGAGATCCTAGATTCTGAAAGACTGCTGGGGTTCAAATCACTTCCTATCCGTGTGATCTTGGGCAAATTACTTAACCCTTCTGATCCTTTCTTCACGTCCAAAAAAGAGAAATAGTATAGTGTTGTGAGAATTAAATGAGTTAATACATTAAAAGTACTTAAAAAGAATGTCAGTCACAGAGTAGGTACTATATGAGTAGCTGCTGCTATATATGCTATACAAAACCAAACTCACCACTGCTGTCAAGTCAGTTCCAACTCATAGCGACCTCTCCTTAGGTTTCCGAGGTTGTATCTCCACAGAAGTAGATTGCCCAGTCTTCCTTCTGAGGAGTGGTTGGTGATACATGCATGCTACATATAAATGCATATATATTTATACACACACACACATATATATATATATGTGTGCATGTGTGTGTGTATGTTGCTGTTGTTAGGTGCCATCGAGGCGCTTCTGACTCATAGCAACCCCATGCACAGCAGAACAAAACACAGCCCAATCCTGTGCCAGCTCCATGATCCTTGCTATACTTGAGCTCATTGTCGCAGCCACTGTGTCAATCCATCTTGTCGAAGGCCTTCTCCTCTTTTGTC
>NW_006924156.1:4995-12798 GCF_000298275.1 Orycteropus afer afer
TCTCCATTTATTGTGATGCTGCTTATTGGTCCAGTTGTGAGGATTTTTGTCTTCTTTATATTGAGATGTAATCCATACTGCAGACTGTGTTCCTCAACCTTCATCAGTAAGTGCCTCAAGTCATCCTCACTTTCAAAAAGCAAAGTTGTATCATCAGCGTATCTCAGATTGTTAATGATTGTTCCTCCAATCCTGATGCCTTGTTTTTCTTCATATAGTCCAGCTTCTCAGATTATTTGATCAGCATATAGATTGAATAAGTATGGGGAAAGGATACAACCCTGACGCACACCCTTCTTGATTTTAAACCATGTAGTATCCCCTTGTTCCGTTAGAACGACAGCCTCCTGGTCAAGGTACAGATTGCTCATGAGTACAATCAAGTGTTCCGGAATTCCAATTCTTCTCAATGTTATCCATAATTTGTGTGTGTGTGTGTGTGTGTGTGTATATATACAGTGTGTGATAGAGGATTCAAAAATAAACACAACACAACCATCTGATGGCCTTTTACCCACATTACTTCATTGAACCTCCAAAACCAGCCCATGAGTCAGCATTGCTAATCTGAAATCTGAGGCCCAGGCAAACTTATTTACTTTGCTGAGATCATATAGGTAATAAATGACAGGTGTTATTTAGAGTGAGTTCTTCTGAGATTAAGTCCAGGACTCTGCTCAATAGCATATGGCCTTTCTAATTTTCTAGGAGGTCAAGTCTTAGCTCAACCCATGATGCAGAAGGCTCTATCACCCATGGCATTATAGAGATATTTTCTTTTCTGCAATACTAGTTAGGATGTTTGGAGCAGCAAGGAACAAGAAATCCTGACTAATCTGGCTTACACATTAAAGAAATTAACTATCTCCCATTTTAAAAAGTCTCAAGATAATGCCCACAGTTGGCTGATTTGATGGTTTAATGACATCATGAAGGACTGGGTTTATTCCATCTCTCTGCTTTGCCTTCCTCAATGTGTGAGTTTTGTGTCAGCATCACAAGACAGCTTCCACTCTTCCAGGAGTTATATACCCAAGCCCACTGCCATTGAGTTGATTGTGACTCATAGTGATGCTTATAGGGTTTCCAAGTCTGTATATCTTTATCGAAGTAGATTGCCTCCTCTTCCTCCCATGGAGTGGCTTGTGGGTTCAAACTGCCAACCTTTTGTTTAGCAGATCAATGCTTTAACCTCTATGCCACCAGGGCTCCTTGGAGCTTTACACAGATATCCCAAAAGAAAAAAGAATGCCTTCTCCAGAAGCCTCCCAGGAGACCTTCCTTCACGTCTTACTAGATCAGGACCCTATCCCTAAACAAGTTGCTGGAGAGGAAAATGGAATTACCATGATTGACTCAGCAAAATTTTGCTTACCCCTGGATGGAAAATAGGGTCACTTACACAGAACAAATGGTCACATGAAGGAGGGTGAGCACAACCACAAAATCAGGATTCTACTACTGTTGGTTGCATAAGCAGTTAACAATGTCTGCTAAAAGTGCTTCATCAAGTAGCGTTACTTTAACAGCTAAGAGAGCCCTCATCTCAATTTGGAAGAAAAATCCAAAATAAAAACAGGAGACAGGTAGGGTAAAAGATGATATTTGCCTCACTGAAGTGATGATGATTTCACAGTTTTACCCAAACCCATTTAAATATTTTGAGAGATTAGTTGAGGTTATTGAAACTCCTGGCTTGTCCCAACCAGTCCAGAATCTCTGACAATGTTATATGACGCTGTTTATTTTGGGGAAGTGCATTTTTAAACTCACAAATAGGAGGGTAGAAGGTAGTACACTATGCAAAGGGACGTGTAGCCATCAAAGGGAAATGTTATCCTTCCTAGGAGACAGAATTTTATGGGGTTCCAGGATCTTTTTTGTATCTGATTATTGAGGTCTTGACAGCTTTTCAATTGAGGAATATGGTCATGATTGTTAAACTAATTGTAGCTGTTCACTCCACTATATAATTTTACAACATTGCAGCTTCAAATAGAATGGCTTCAATAAACATAAAGCAGACTGACACATCCCAGATTTCTACAGTTTATTTTACACCAAGAAATTACATTTAGAGATTTCCAGACACATGCTATAAATGAAAATTCAACAGGAAGTTTCTTTCACTTCCTCTAGATCTGACCTATATTTCAAAAATATATGAGTGGGCTATAACCAGGAACTTCTCTTGCTGCCATTATGCATACTGTGCTTTCTGAAGATTTTTTCCTCCTCAGTGACACTAATGACCATTGAGTCACTTTAAACCCCCCTCATGAAATGGCAAATGTTCTCAATGGGTGTTATGGATTGAATTGTGTCCCCTTAAATTATGCACTGTAAAGCTAACCCTTATACCTGAGGTTATGATCCATTTGAGCATGGGTTTTCTTTGTTGTTAGTGAAGCAATAGTAGTGTAGGGAGTGTTTTAAGTCAATCTCTTCTGAGATATAAAAGCAGATTAAACAAGCAGCAAGCAAGCAGAGATGGGAGAAGATAGATGTCTTGCCACATGATCACCAAGGAACCTAGAGATAGAAGCTGAAGAGGAAAGGACCCTCCCCAAAGCATACAAAGAGAAAGAGCCTTCTGCTAGAGTTGGTGCCCTGAATTCAGACTTCTAGCCTCCTAAACTGTGAGAAAATAAATTTTTGTTCAGGTAAGCTACCCACTTGTGGTATTTCTATTGTAACAGTACTAAATAACCAAGACAGTAGGGATGTCCAACTCATATACTGTATGGCTATCTACATTCATCAGATTAATCAGAAAAGCCACTAGTCCATACCCTGGCATGAAATGGATGAAGCCCATGGCTTTTCATCTATACAATCTTAGATATTTTTAAAGATGTAGCATTTGGTGGCTACATCTTTCTCACATCATATGGAGCTCTGGTGCAATGCCTAAGACATTTGACTGCTAACCAGGTTGGTGGTTCATATCCACCAGCCACTCCTTGGGAGGAACATGGGGCCATCTACTTCTGGAAAGATTTATAACCTTGGAAAGCAAATGGGGGTCACTGTGAGTCGGAATCAACTCAATGGCAGTGGTTTTTATCTAATCTGAAGGAATGTGTAAGGATGAATTAGGTCCAATATGTTACCATCAGTAATTTTTAAGAGAATGATACCATATAAACACAAGACCTTTTTATAAGGAGATAGGGCTCATAATACAGCAGCTTACCTATACTTTATTATTCTCGAAGTTGCAATATGAACACAGAGTTATTTCCACACCTCATCTACTTGCCATCATAAGAGTTCTAGAACTTAGAATATGAGTCCAGTATTGTCCCTAGATAGATGTATACAGATTTGTGTCTGGTAGAATATATACTTCATAACAATCTTTCTTTCCATTTCAAAGTGACTTCTGCAAGGGTCAGTGGGTCAGGTGCTTACACCAGAGCAGCTGCTGCCTCACAGGAAAAACTCACATTTTAAATTCTTGCAAAATTGTCAAGTGGCTAAAGTAAGACAGTGTTGTTATTATTGTTGCTAGGGCCCATCAAGTTGGTTCTAACTCATACTGCGCCCACGTACAACAGAATGAAACACTGTTTGGTTCTTCTGGTTACCTAGTGCCGCTCTGACAAGAACATACCACAAATGGGATGGCCTTAACAAACAGGAGTTTATTCTTACAATTTGGAGGCTTTAAGTCCAAGTTCAAAGTGCCAGGCTCTAGGGGCTGGGTGAAAGCCCTTCAACCTCGGGGTCCAGCTCTGCCTCCTGCTCCTGGCCCACTGGAGCTAGAGGCATTTCTTTACTCAGACAACCGCTGGCTGCTGAGACTGAGAAGCCCCAAGGTTGACAAGGAAAAAGGCACAGTCCCGATGTTACCAAACCACACGACAGGCCATTAACTTAAGTCCATCGTAAGTCCCAAGGTCGGCATAGTATAGCAGGCTGCTGAGCAACAACATGGCTACATGCAGGGTCCAAGCGTGCCATAAGCTAGAGACCATTCTCAAAACTTCTCCTTATATACAGGAAGCAGATCACATACCCAATGGCAGCTACTCAGCTGCTCACAGTAGATTCCACCATGGAGTTGATTACCAGTCTCATCATGGGGAATACTACATCCAGCTTGCCCAGCCACTCAACCAGGCCTAGCCAAGTTGACACACAAACATAACCATCACAGTTCTGCTCCATCCTCACAATTGTTGCTATGTTTGAGCCCATTGCTGCAGTCACTGTGTCAGTTCACTTTGTTGAGGGTCTTCCTCTTTTTAATAAAGTAACACAACAGGAAATGATAAGAAATGTCTGTAGAGGACAGTACAAACCCTGCCCAGGGACATTCAAACTAAGGAAATTTGAAAAACACTGCTTGTCCAAACAAAATCTGTCTTCTGGTTGCTATGTGTGATCAAATATGGAAGAATAGTTAAGAGGATGGTTATTTTTAAAAAAGGTTGAGTGTTTCTGTTTAAAAGTCAACTAGCCTGGGTGGTGCAAACTGTTAAAACTCTCAACTACTAACCTTAACGGTTGATGGCTTAGTCCACCCAGAGGTGCCTTGGAAGAAAGGCCTGGTGATCTATTTCTGAAAACTCCATTGCATCCATCAAACTCTTAGAAAAAGGATTTCCCTTGCAATTGTCAAACCCTTAGCCAGACTTAAGTGCAAAATAAAATAAATGTTTTTCTCTGTGGTGAAACCAAATATATGGAAAGAATGTTTGAAGGGAGGGTCTCGACCAAGACCCTTATTAGAAATTCCCTCAACAGCCTTTAAGAAATGTTTTAAGATAATTACCTTATGACTATTCTGTCAAACTCCCTTAGCTAACCAATCCAAATAGCCCACATTCATGTTTCTAACCAATCACTGTAAAGTTGTAAAACCCTTTGAGTTGTCCCTCCCCCAGCTTCCCTGATCTTGCAACTTTCAAACAGAATGTTACACCTTTGATTCTTGATTTTACTTCCTAAATATGCCTCTGTTACTCCACTCTTTTGGAGAATTCTGTTTCACTTTGTGAGGTCAGACATGTCCCCAACTGGAATTGTTTTGAACCTTTAATAAACCTCTTTGCTTTTATTTTAACGGGTGCAGGTTTCCCCTGCTATCAGAAATTAGAGCTTTCCCATGAAATTTTTGTAAGCTCAAATGACATGAAGTGAAGAAACAATAACTGTTAATTTATATGGGAAAAATTGTTGAGCATTTCCAGACCCAAAAAATAACCTACCAAATCATATCAAATAACACATAAAACCTAAAATAACACTAACATATAGTAAAAGCGGGAATGATGTGATAAATACATGCCTACATAAAGTAGAAATAATGTATTTCAGTGTAATTTCTAGTGAAGGAACTTGGTGACGCCACTCTTGCTGCTCAAAGTGCACATTGCCCCTTTAGTGGCTCGCTGAAATGCTACTTTTACTTTTTGCCATTTTTCATAAAAGAAAAAATCCTCTTCAGATTTCTTGCAGTTGGCAAAAACAAGTACTGATGTATATCTTTTGTAAAAGCATTAAACATTTGCACCACTCAGGAACCTGTTTTAATCTGCTTTGCTCTGCTCTATTATTTTTGTTTTCCTTAGAACTTAACACATAACCAGGGCTTTTTTTTTTTTTTTTTAATTGTGATTTGGGTGAAAGTTTACAGAGCAAATCCACTTTCCATACAGTAGCTCACATACACTTTGTCTCATGACACTGATTGAAATTTACCACAATGCAAAAGCTCCCCTCCCACTTCCGCCCCATAGTAACCTCTTACCTGCGTCCTTCCCTCCATGCACTCCTGCCCCCTGAGCTGTCTCCCTGTGCATACACAGCCCTTCTATTTTCCCGTGATTGTTCTCGGCAAGGAGTATATCAGTTGTTGTTGTTATGTGCTGTTGAATCAGACCTGACTCATAGCGACCCTTCCTTGGGTTTCAAAGGCAATATCACTACAGAAGTAGATTGCCCAACCTTCCTTCTGAGGAATATATATACCTAGTGTGAATGTTCACCTCATATGCCTGTCTGTTGTTTGTCTGGAAGCCACAGGAGTGGGTTCAATTCCAGATATGAAGGACAGCCAGGGGTCATAGTCTCAGGGGTTCTACCAGGCTCTATCAGATCAGCAAACCTGGTCTCTTTTATTTTTTTCAAATGATTTTGAGTTTTATTCCACATTGTTCTCCCTCTTTATCCAGGATCTCCTACATAGATCAACCTCCAAGTGGTTGACAGTGGTAGCTGGCTACCATCTAGTTCTTCGGGTCTCATAGTCGTATAGGCTGAGGATCACATAGGGTACCAGTTGCTTAGACTACTTGTTTCCATGAATCTTTGGATTTCTTTGTTCTTCCTTGCTCTGGACAAGGAGTGACCCATCGTTGCATCTAGATGGCCACTTGCAAGCTTTTAAGATCCCAGTCGCTACTTGCCAAAGTAGGAGGTGGAACAATGTTTTGTGTAGTATGTTATGCCAGTTGAGCTTGATGTCCCCTGTGACTATGGTCCCGAGCCCACAGGTCCAGCTACTCACTCCCTCTGGGTAGCTGGCTGTGACCAAGAAGTGACTACAACCTTGTCCCTTGTCAGCTCTACCATATACCTGGAAATTCTCACAGAACATACCAACATACTTGTAAAAAGACTGTCTGCCAAACCTATACACAGTCTTGGGCACACTCCCCCCTACATAAACATGTCTAATAGTTTGGCCTGTCTACCCATCTATCCACCCTTATGCTCATGTTTGCCTTCACTGACGATGCAGTACTATATATGCAAAAGGATTCATCTTTGTTGTCTGTACCTCTCTATGTCTCCCTCTTCCTCAATGCCACCAGGTTGATCACTCACATTTGGTACATTGACCTTTTCTTCATCCAAATCAATACTTGTCTGTACCTATCTAACAGTGTTCCCTTCCCTCTTCTCCCACCCCTGGCAACCAACAAAGAATTTCCTTCCATATATAAACCTTTCTGTGACTTTTACAATAATGGACTAATCTAATATTTGTTCTTTTGTGATTGACTTATTTCACTCAGTATACTGTCCTCCAAGGTGATCCATGTTATGCAGTGTTTTGCAGATTCTACGTTATTCTTTACGGTTGCATAGTATTCCATTTTGTGTATGTACCATAGTTTGGTTATCCATTCTTCAGTTGATGGACACCTACTGTGTTAGACTGGGTTCTCTAGAGAAACAAAACCAGTAAAACTTATATATATGGAGAAAGGGTTTATCTTAGGAAAATGGCTCACGCACTTATAGAAGCTGGCAAGTTCAAAGTTTTTGGATCAAATGTCATGCTAGAGGCTTTCTTTTCCTGACTCACGCAGCTGCAGGGACTGAGGAGCTCAAGGTTGGCAGGCAGTATACTGGCTGTTGACTCCAACAAATGACGAATCCAAGATCTCTAGGCAATGGTGGATTGTTCGCTCATGGACGGTTGTAGGCAGCACAACAGAATCCTAATCCACAGAAGAGTGTCTCTTTCCCAGGGTGTCCATAAATATACTGGAAGCAGGCCACACCCCTAGGGAAACTCCCTTTCAATGGATTGGCTGCTCAAAACTTATACATTTGACCCCATCATTGGAACAACCCACATCAAAATTGCTTAAACCACACAGAATTGTGGTCCAGCCAAATTGACGCATAGCTCCAACTATCACACCTAGGTTGTTTCCATCTTTTGGCAATTGTAAATAGTGCTGCTATGAACATGGGTGTGCATATGTCTGTTCTTGTCCTGGCTCTGACTTCTTTAGGATATATACCTAGTAATGGAATGGCTGGGTCAAATGGTATTTCTAA